>NC_064817.1:100191345-100311345 GCF_023721935.1 Panthera uncia
TGGAAACAGGCTCCAGGCTCCGAGCCATCAGCCCAGAGCCTGACGCGGGGCTCGAACTCACAGACCGCGAGATCGTGACCTGGCTGAAGTCGGAGGCCTAACCGACTGTGCCACCCAGGCGCCCCTGAAACTAGATTTTAAAAGTTACCTGACCTCTCTGAACCTCAGCTTTCTTCTTTGTAAAATGAGGATATATGAAGATTAAATATATGTTGTATCTAAAACAAAATAGGTCCATGAGGTGCCTAGGTGGCTCAGTTGGTTAAGCGTCCGACTTCAGCTCAGGTCATGATCTCATAGTCTGTGAGTTCAAGCCCCAAGTCAGGCTCTGTGCTGACTGCTCACTGCCTGGAGCCTGCTTTGGATTCTGTGTCTCCCTCTGTCTCCCCCCGCCCCCTGCCCGGGGATCATGTTCTGTCTGCCTGTCTCTCTCTCTCAAAAATAAATAATATTATTTTTTTAAAAAAGAAAATAGGTCTGAAATAAATGGAAGTTAAACATCTCTTCTGTGTGACATACCTATTTTATTTTAGGGGTTATAAATGAGGAAGAGCTAACTGTATATCCTAGCAAAGACTAGTCTTTCACATTCCTGTGTGAATTGCCCAAATATTGACATTCCCAGTAAGTTTTCAGAAATTGTCACAGCATATGCTTTTATTAAATGGAACCCCCAATAACTAATTCTTTTTTTAATGTTTATTTATTTATTTTGAGAGAGATAGTGAGCAGTGGAGGGACAGAGAGAGAGGGAGACAGAGAATCCCAAGTAGGCTCTGCACTATCAGCATGGAGCCTGATGAGGGGCTTGAACTCACAAACCAGGAGATCATGACCTGAGCTGAAATCAAGAGTTGGATGCTTAACTGACTGAGCCACCCAGGAGCCCCACCAGTGATTAATTCTTATTAGACCTCACCTATCAAGTATTCTCTTCTGAGCCCTGCAGGCTAGATCCAGCTGTGCTGATGCTTCGATTTTTCTGTGACTCAGTGGTACTTAACTTTCAGTCATATAACATCTTTCAATATGGATCAGCTCATTTTACACCCAAAATTCAAGATAACTCTCTGGGAATTCTAATCCAATTCACCTTAGGTGGTGTGAATAGGCATTGCTGCATGATATTTAGAAGAAAATAACATGGTGCCTGATAATAAGTGGATTCCCTTTGCCAAGTGCCTTCATGTTGTAATTTATTGCAGCAAAGGGAATTGCATTTGGTGAGTATGTTTTGGGAGGGGGTTGAGACTTAACCAGAAGACCATAACATGGTTTTAAATCCCATAGTAAGCCACTTGTTAATATTGCTTGATCACTTGTGCTCCTACTCCATCATTAGGCAGTTTTAGGAACAGTTAGATATCAGATAACTCTTTAAGATCAGAGACTATATCGTAATTGTTTTATTATCGTTGACAACTAACACAGTGCTATGTACATGGAAAGCACTTAAAGCATGTTTGTTAAAGGGTGGAAATATCACAATTACAATAAAATCATTGGCATTACTGTGAGAGAGGAAGGCAGACCTTCCATGGTTTTGATATTCATACTGACTATAACAGTTAATACCAATATCTAGAAATAATGATCGAAGGTACCGGATCTCAGTTTCTTCATGACACCTTTAGTGGATTTGTTATAGCTAGCACTACCATATAAATGACTGAGGTTTCCACATGGGCAGAAAAAATCATTGCAACTGAATGTCATATACATGAAAATAAAATGAGTTAACCTTACAATATGGTTCCTTTTGCCTTTTCTTATTTTTGCATCAGACTGACATTATTACTGCTAATATTGTACAGGATGCTTCCTTTGCAAATGGATTTTGGAAACATGGCATTTTCAGAGAATCTTTGTCTTATGAAATGAGACACCTTATAATGTATATTGATATTTAAAAAAAGACCAACCTTCTGGGTGGAAGCAAGAAGAAAAGTTTATTTTCTAAAGATAAACAACATGACATATTTAAATCATGTACATAAGGTAGATTTCTTGGCAAGAGATTCCTGATTTCAGCTTATATGCATAACCTACTTTCAGTGTCATTGAAATTGAAAGCTAAGTTTAATAGAAAATGAAGACAAAAAAGGAAAACTTTCTTCTCTGCAGTGCCACATGATTCATTATATTAGTCCTTTTATAGCAGAATAAGCACTGCAGAGATGCAACTTCAACTTTTTGATTGCTTTAAACATATGGCTAAGAACAAGCTTGTATGTATCTTTTTTTTTTTTTGCTTTAGCATAATTTAGTTTTCTAAAGACCAAAATGTCTTTGAACTGGAAGGGACACTTTTTTAAAAAAAAATAAGCAAATGTGATACCTGTCAACAAGGATAAACATGGTATTAATGAAAGACAATGTAATGCATTAAACTAGTAGGATATCAGCGGGATTCAGTTTCATTGCCAGCTGATTTTTAGAAATGATCCACCATTTGAATTAGTATTAGTGATAAATTATTTCCAAGTAGTATTAATCATACTCACTGGGAAATTAAAGTGTCATATAATGATAAAGTGTTAAGGAAACAGTATCTCACATCTACACCTGCCTATGCATCACAATATCACCACAGTGTTTGCTCAAAAATATCCACGACTCTATCTTTAACATGGTATTCAGTGATGTAAATGATTTAACATTCTACTCATTCTTTTAGCAATACTTAATAAAATTAAACACTTTCTATAAGTAAAAAAAATGGTATCTACCATATTGTGATCACTGTTTTTGAAAAAATAACTAAAATGAAAGAAAGCCCCTTAATTCTTCCATTGATTTAGCTTGGTAGATATTATATTCATGGGCACATGAGTTTTATAAAAAACAAATCATGGTTGCAAAGATTCTAATTGAATAAGGCCTAGACTTCATTTGATAAATGAATTCATCTTTCCATTGTTTCTTTTCAAGAGAATTGCAGATTATATGGACCCAGAATTGAACAGGAAAAGTCAGCAGAATAGGGTCTGTATTTCAGGAGTACTCTTTATTCTCTATTCCTTTCCTTATATTTTTGAATTTGAAATATTACCACATTACAAGTTCAATTTTGTGCACATCTACAGTATTAAGACTCCAGTTTTTACCATATAGTTATCTGACTCAAAATGGGAAGTAGACTAAAATTTCAAAGAAAAAGAAAACATTATAAAATACTACATACCTCTCCTTCTAACTCAGTAACTTATTAGGAAGATCAACATTTAAAAAATGTTTAAAATGGGGAGCCTGAGTGGTTCAGTTGTTTGAGTGTCCAACTCTTGATTTTGGTTCAGGTCATGATCTTGCAGTTTTAGGACAGAGTCCTGCATCAGGCTCCACTCTGAGCATGGAACCTGCTTGGGATTCTCTCTCCTCCTTTCTCTTTCTTACCAAAAATTCATTACCAAAATTTATTACCAAAATTCCTATGATGAATTACAGACGTAAAAGTACAGACAGATGAATTATGCAGATTGTAAGTTATGTTAGGGGAAGAAATCTATGAACATTAAGCAAAATTTCATAGAAAAACTAGAAATAGTGGTGGCTTTTGTTACTAGTCTTCCTTTCCAAATATAACCTAGTTTATAAGTAGTGATGGCATTGAAGCAAATGGATCACAGTTAATAGTTCAAAAGTCATGGTGATATTCAAAGTACACTAGCTGCAAGTTCTCCAGACAAACCTATTCAGGGAATAAATAACTTCTGCATTAACTTAATCTTTCTTAAACAGTCTCATTTCTAGAACTAGTAGTCTTGATTTCATTATTACATGGTTACATACCTTTTGCCATAATGTACTATTTAGATCAGAGAACTAATGACCACTGGGAAGAGCATTCCCTGAGGAATGTAAAGTTTAATATTTATAATCATGAAGCTGTTGTTTCTGTAATATATTATTTCATGAAAATACACATGTTAAGTATTGGAGTTTTCCAATCAAAAACTGTATTCAGTCTATTTAAAAGCAGATCTTTAAACTTATCTAGGTCTTTCTTAATTAGGAAAACAGCAACAAATAATAACTTTACTTAGCATAATCACCCATTCTAGAAATGTCTCTTCTTCTCTCTACCAAAACTCTCTAATGTTTAGTTTCTATCTCTTGTCCTCCATGTTCTCACCACCCACACTCTTTATTCCCTGAATCTGGTTTAGAATCCCATAATTCTGCTCAAAGCCATTGTCTAGAAGGTCACCAAATCTAACAGACTTTTCTCTGTTCTCAATATCTAATCATCATTTGACAGTTTGAAGTGTTTGATATTCTGGTCTTCCTTGGCTTTACTGATGCTGCTTTACATTTATGAATAGATTAAACCACTTTATATTTTGGTATAAAATTTGTTGCCTTTTTTGAATTTTTAAATATTTATTTATTTTTTTGAGAGAGAGAGAGAGAGAGAGAGAGAGAGAGCAGAGGAGGGGCAGAGAGAGAGGGAATCAGAATCCAAAGCAGGCTCCAGGCTCTGAGCTGTCAGCACAGAGCCAAATGTGGGGCTCCAACTCATCAACTGCGAGATCATGACCACAGCCAAAGTTGGACACTTAGCCAACTAAGCCACCCAGGCACCCCATAAGTTGTTTCCTATTTAAAATGTGTCAGAATATATTTTATGGAGCTATCATGCCTTTCAGTAAAGTGTCTTGCAATAAAATTACGCTTTAGTAACATTGAAGTTTAGCCCCCTATGCTCTGAATGCTCATACATCTTTTAGTCTCTTTGATAGCAGCTGCTGCACTTAAGTTTTTTGTGCTTCCTTGTGTCCATATCAAGGAATGTTCTCCATCCACAAGGCTGGGTGTTTCTTTGAGACCTCTGCCTGGCCTCCCTTGTTTACTATTGTCTCCTCAGAGCATAGCATAGACCTTGATGCATAGTTTGTTTTCAATAAATAGCTACCAAATAAACAAATCTGTTATATAAAAAGCATATTACATTAAGTCGGAAATTTTCCGTGTCAAATATGAAGGCCAATATTGCAGATAATAGGAACTTTGCAATAACTTGAAAGTTTTATGATATAGTGAAGACAAAAACATCAAAGATAAGCTGTTCCAAAAGAGAGTGCTTCAGTATTGCTAAGAAAATTGTTATATTTTATTTAAAATAACACCTACTTTACCTAGCAATAATAATGTATTTTAGAAGTAAATTTTGGCTCATTGTCAATAATGTAGTCATTTTTTCTGATCTCAAAATGGAGATATTTGGGTTTAACGCTAAAATTGAGACAGCCAGTTATTTTAATTACCTACTCCTCTAGCCAAGTTGAATATATTTGAATCCAATATCAAAACAAAAGACCCTCCTATATTATTGGAGGCCAGAAGGGGAACTAAAATCATCTTTGTGATTATCTGAATCAGGTGGATAAACAGCCCTTGGCTAAGACAGAATTAAGCCACTGACAACTGCAAGAAACTGGAAAGGTCTTTGATGCTAAGATGGCTTGATTTTGTACAGTTGACATAGAAGAAGCACACTCCAAGGTAATGATTTACAGTAAGTTTGAACGAAGGATTCTAAATCAAATCTAGAAATAAGAAAAACTAGGGTCTAGATCAGGATAAATTTAGTAATAGGCAAATCAGCAAGAAATTCATCAAATAGTAGGCATTAACACATTGCATAATAAAAATGTATCTAATGATTAATGTTCAATTTTGGTTCTTTTAACAGCACATTCTATTTTTTTACAAATTCAGGAAAACTTGCTTATCTCAGTCTTATGTAAAGCAGCATTATTTTTAGCCTATTCTTCAGCCTGCATTACTGTGGCTGAGGCCACTTTATAATCTACTGGTGGTATACTCTAATTGAAATTTCAATTATTTTAATGAGTATGCAAGCATCTTGGAAGTTTATTATATAAACAAAATATGTAAACTTACATCAGAAAACATTTAGCTTTGTAGACAATTACTAAGTCTTAATTCTTCCTTCAGGTTAACAATCAAATGCTTACAACAAACTACTTGTTGGTATCTCTGCATCCAGTTTCCCATCTACTACATACAGGAAATTTCTAGCAAGTGATACTATTATATATTGTTTCCTATGGCATCAAGTCCAAATAGCTCTGCCTGTGTTTCAGGGCTTAAACCTGACCTATTCTAACTCTAAGGACTTCATCCTCACTAAAATGTGTCCTCTGGTTCATTTCCCACTTGTATGCCATGCTCATTCATTATTCAATTACTTTGCTTTTGCAATGATTGCAGTCAGGTTTATAGATGAAGCCCCCTTCTACCTGTCTAAATTTCATTGGCATCCAGGTCAAATTTTACCCCCCTGCTGGAAATCATCTTCAATTACTCCAAAGACAAATCATCTTCCCATAACCTATCCAATACTTAAGTACTAATAATATATAGCTTAGTTCTGAATTATATCCAATCTGATTTTATAAGCTATTGATTCATGCATGTTAGCCTTGTATCTCTAATTAGATTTCAAACTTCTTAAGGGTAGATAATGTGTATGGTATTTCCTTTGAATTCTTCCTTCCATAACTTCAATATTACATAGGATAACATAGTAGGCAACTTGTTAATGTGTTATATTGAATGCTTCCTTACATAAGAAAATTATTTTGGCTATTGTTATTTAAAGTTATATCACAATGTTCAACATATTTTTTGTTATTATAAAAATAATTGTTGTAGACTCTAAGAATTGTTTTTTGTATGACCAGAATAATGGTTTCCTCACTCCACTGGCAAACCTCTGGTAATGTAAACTCTTTTGTTGTGAGAAATTCATTTTGTATTTATCCTGAAGAATTCCTAAAATCTAATTTAATTATTTGGAAACACCATACAAGTTACTGAATGATTTTAAAAATAATAGCAACACTAATACTTTAGGAAGCTTTTTTCATTAGACTATAAAATGCTAATATTATGTTTGTAGTGAGCAGGAATTATTACTGCCTCTGAAAATGGATAAACCACACATGGTATCTAAGTTTTAAGTGGTTTTTCCTAGCTTTTATGTTTCTATAGGCCTTGTAGTAAGGATTGGAATCAAATACTTAATCATTGCGCTCCAAACCATATTACCAATGTCATCTTGACTTTAATACTTCAAGACTATCTTAGTATTTCACTATCAATGAGAGATACATTTATAATTGTGGCTCCAGCAGTGGCATGACTTTGCACTGAAGCTTTTGTATTTTTTGTCCAGTGTACCTTGAACAAAAGGTATATATTTTCAAGATGACCCCCTAGGTTAAGGAAACAGTGTGATACCATGAACTAAAAGAAAATGAAACCTAGTTATACAGCAGATACAGTGCATATCAGAAGGATAAAAAGTAACTAACATTTTTAAATACTTAATATATCCCAGGAAATGTACTTGATGTTTTAAGGTTTAAAAAAATAAAATACTTTTGCTAAATGGAAATTATTATCTCCTTTTTATAGACACAGAACCTAAGACTTAAGATAAATGGCTCATCCAAGCACTTAACTAGTAGATGACAGAGGTCAGATTTCAACTGGATCTGTTTTATTTTAATGTATTCATAATAATGTTATTAAAGATACATACTTAATTACTGAGGAAATTTATTATCTACTACCATTTGTAATCCCTGATACAAATAAAATATTGGTCTAGAAAGATTACCTAGACTCTCTGAAAGACAGTGAACTTGATCTTATTTTATCTGATTGTAGGGTGTTCAGCCTGAAATATGGAACAATGGCTAGGATGAGAAAATTAAAACAGTAAACTTCCCACTGAAGAAATAACTTGATTCATAGCTTCTTTACTAAATTTTTAGTAATTTAAAGTGGCCTAGTGATCTCCTGCTAAAAAAATTGTGGTCATTAATTCTATTCATGTGCAAGGTTAAGTTAGAAAATTAGAACCTGTACGACAAATTATTAAAGCAGCCTTACTCCAAACTATCCATTATATTTATAACTCATTAACTCTTTGCTACTATATTTTATGCTAAGAAAATATGATCTAAAAATTCTATGTTTTTGTTTTTGAGAAGTTTGCTTGCCTGGTTAATGATGCAGGAGAAAGAGAGAGAGAGAGAGAATATTCTTTGTAAAAAATAACATGGTTTTTACTATAGCAAATGAATAGACATTTAGCTTGTTATGGCCATTTGACTTATAGCATTTAAGTAAGACAAAAATGCTTATTTGGAAATATGGAATTTTTTCCTCTATTAGATTGCACCCATTCGGAAGAGAGGGATGAGGTTTTAATTCCTTTATTTCCTAAAATACTTAGGTGACCTTGGTTATTTTCACACTGGAAGTATGCAAGTCTTATTGTATTTAGACATGAAAAATAACACTAGAATCTTTACAAGAGATCAATTGGTGTTGCTTCAATCTTTTTATAGTTATTATCCTTTTTTTAAAAAAAATTAAATCCAAGTTAGTTAACATATAGTGTAATAATGGTTTCAAGAGTAGAATTCAGTGATTCATCACTTACATATAATACCCAGTGCTCATTGCAACAGGTGCTCTTCTCAATATTGATCCCCATTTAGCCCATCCCCCCACCCAACAACCCTCCAGCAAACCTCAATTTGTTCTCTTTATTTAACAGTCTCCTATGGTTTGCTTCCCTCTCTGTGTTTATCTTGTTTTTTTTTCCTTCCCTTCCCTGTATTCATCTGTTTTGTTTCTTAAATTCCAGATATGAGTGAAATCATGATATTTCTCCTTCTCTGACTTATTTCACTTACAGTAATACATTCTAGTTCCATCCACATTGTTGCAAATGGCAAGATTTCATTATTTTTGATTGCTGACTAATATATCATTGTATATATATACCACTTCCTCTTTATCCTTTCATTGGTCAATAGACATTTGGGATCTTTCTATAATTTGGCTATTGTTTATAATGTTGCTATAAACATTGGGGTGCATGTACACTTTCAAATCAGCAATTTTGTATCCTTTGGATAAATACCTAGTAGTGCAGCCGCTGAGTCATATGGTAGTTCCAGATTTAACTTTTTGAGGAACCTCTATACTGTTATCCAGAGTGGCTACACCAGTTTGCATTCCCACAAACAGTGCAAAAGTGTTTCCCTTTCTCCACATCCTTGCCAACATCTGTTGTTTCTTGAGTTGTTCATTTCAGCCATTCTGACAGGTGTGAGGTGGTACCTCATTGTGGTTTTGATTTGTATTTCCCTGTTGATGAGTGATGTTGAGCATCTTCTCATGTGTCTGTTAGCCATCTGGATGTCTGCTTTGGAAAAGTGTCTCTTCATATCTTCTTTCCATTTCATCACTGGATTATTTGTTTTTTGGGTGTTGAGTTTGATAAGTTCTGTACAGATTTTGAATACTAACCTTTTATCTGATACGTCATTTGCAAATATTTTCTTCCATTCTGAAGGTTGTCTTTTACTTTTGCTGATTGTTTCTTTCTCTGTGTGAAGATTTTTATCTTGATGAAGTCCCAAAAGTTCATCTTTGCTTTTGTTTCCCTTGCTTCTGGAGACATATGGAGTAAGAAGTTGCTCTGGCCGTGGTCAAAGAGGTTCCTACCTGTGTTCTCCTCTAGGATTTTGATGGTTTCCTGTCTCACATTTAGGTTTTTTAATCCACTTGGAATTTATTTTTGTGTATGGTGTAAGAAGGTGGTCCAGTTTCATGATTCTGCATGTTGCCATCCAGTTTCCCCAACACCATTTGCTGAAGAGACTGTCTTTTTTCCACTGGACATTCTTTCTTGATTGTAGAAGATTAGTTGCCCATACATTTGTAGGTCCGTTTTTGGGTTCTCTATTGTGTTCCATTGATTTATGAGTCTGTTTTTGTGCCAGTACCATAGTGTCTTGATGAGTACAGCTTTGTAATACAGCTTGAAGTCAAGAATTGTGATGCCTCCACCTTTGGTTTTTCTTTTCAACATTACTTTGGCTATTTGGGGTATTTTGGGGTATTTTCTGGTTCCATACAAATTTTTACAATTATTTGTTCTTGCTCTGTATAGAATGCCGGTGTTGTTTTGGTAACGATTGCATCGAATGTGTAGATTGCTTCGGGTACTGTTGTCATTTTAACAATATTTGTTCTTCCAATCCGTGAACATGAAATATTTTTCCATTGCTTTGTGTCCCCTTCAATTTCTTTCATAAGTTTTCCATAGTTGTCAGCATACAGATATTTTGCCTATTTGGTTAGATTTATTCCTAAGTACTTAATGGTTTTTGGTGTGATTGTAAATCCTTATTTTTACAAGGATTGCATTGAATATGTAGATTGCTTTGAGTACTATTGACATTTTTAACAATATTTGTTCTTCCTATCCATGAGCATGGAATGTTTTTCCATTCCTTTATATCTTCTTTAATTTCTTTCATAAGCTTTCTATACTTTCAGGGTACAAATCTTTTACCTCTTTGGTTAGGTTTATTCCTAGGTATCTTATGGTTTTGGGTGCAATTCTAAATTTTGTATCTATTCCTTGATTTCTCTTTCTGATGCTTCATTATTGTTATACAGAAATGCAACTGATTCCTGTGCATTGGTATTATATCCTGTGACTTCACCGAATTCATGTATCACCTCTAACTTTTTTTGGTGGAGTCTTTAGGGTTTTACACGTAGAGCATCTTCCCATCTGCAAAGAGTGAAAGTTTGATTCTTACTTGCTGACTTGAATGCATTTTACTTATTTTTGAGGTCTTATTGCTGAGGCTAGGAATTCAAGTACTATGTTGAACAACAGAGTTGACCCTGACCTCACGGGGAAAGATCTCAGTTTTTGCTCATTGAATACAATATTAGCTTTGGGGCTTTCATATATGGCCTTTATGATGTTGAGGTATGTTCTTTCTATCCATACTTTCTTTAGGGTATTTGTCAAGAAAGGATGCTGTGTTTTGTGAAATGTTTTTTCTGCATCAATTGAGAAAACCTTGTGGTGCTTATCATTTCTTACATTTATGTGGTGTAATATGTTGCTTGATTGGAGGATATTGAACCACCCATACAGCCCAGGAATAAATCCCACTTGATCTTGATGAATAATTCTTTTAATATATTATGTGATTCAATTTGCTAGTATCTTGTTTAGAATTTTGCATCCAGGTTCATCAGGGAAATTGGTCTGTAATTATCCTTTATATTAGGGTCTTTGGTTTTGGAATCAAGGTAATGCTGGCCTCATAGAATGAGTTTGGGAGTTTTTATTCCTTTTCTATTTTTTGAATCAGCTTTAAAATAGGTATTAAGTCTTCTTTAAATAAAGAAAAATTCCCCTTGGAAACCATCCAACCCTGGACTCTTGTTCTGAGAGATTTTTGATAACTGAAATTATCTGGTTATTGGTCTGTTCAAATTTTCTATTTCTTTTTCCTGTTTCATTTGGTAGTCTATACCTTTCTAGAAATTTATTTATTTCTTCCAGGTGGCACAATTTGTTGTCATATAATTTCTTATAATCTCTTAAAATCATTTGTATTTCTGTGGTGTTGGTTGTGATCTCTCCTCTTTGATTCATGTTTTTATTTATTTGGTTCCTTTCCTTTTTCTTTTTAATAAAGCTGGCTAAGGGTTTATCAATTTTGTTAATTCTTTCAAAGAACAAGCTCCTAGTTTCATTGATCTGATCTACTTTTTTAAAAATTTTGATATCATTGCCTTCTGCTCTAATATTTAATATTTCCCTTATTACACTGGTTTTGGGCTTTATTTGCTGTTCTTTTTCCAATTTCCTTAGGTGAAAGTTTAGGTTGTGTTATTGATACATTTCTTCCTTCTTTAGGAAGGTCTGGATTGTTATATACTTGTCTTTTATGACTGTCTTTGCTGCATCCCAAGATTTTGGACTGTCATATTTTCATTTTCATTGGCTTCCATGTACTTTTTAATTTCCTCTTAATTTTTTGGTTTACCTATTCATCCTTTAGTAGGGAGTTCTTTAGCCTCCAAATATTTGTGGTCTTTCCAATTTTTTTTATTATGATTGATATCAGGTTTCTTAGCATTGTGTTCTGAAAATACACTTGGTATTATCTCAATCTTTTTGTACGTGTTGAGGTCTGATTTGTGGCCTAATATGTGACCATATCTGGAGAATATTCCATGTGCACTCAAGAAGAATTTGCATTCTGCTGTTTTAGGATGAAATGTTTTGAATATATCTGGTAAGTCCATCTGGCCCAGTGTATCATTCAAAGCCACTGTTTCCTTGTTGATTTTCAGCTTAGATGACCTGTCCATTGCTGTAAGTGGGGAGTGAAAGTCCCCTACTGTTATTGCATTACTATTAATAAATTTCTTTATGTTTGTGATTGATTGATTTATATATTTGGGCTCTTTCAAGTTGGGGGCATAAATATTTGCAGCTGTTAAACCTTCTTGGTGGATAGACTTCTTATTATATAATACCCTTCTTCATCTCTTGTTAGAGTCTTTGTTTTAAAATCTAGTTTGTCTGATATAAGTATGGCTACTCCAGCTTTCTTTTGATGTCCATTAGCATGATAGATAGTTCTCTATCCCCTCACTTTCAATCTGTAGGGGTCTTTAGGTCTATAATGCATCTCTGGTAGGCAGCATATAAATGTATCTTTTCCTCCCAACTATTCTGATACCCTATGCCCTATTTTATTTTATTTTCAAAAAGAGAGACATAGAGTGTGTGTGGAGGAGGGACAGAGAGAGAGGGCGATACAGAACCTGAAGCAAGCTTGTGGTTCTGAGCTGTCAGCGCAGAGCCTGATGCAGGGCTTGAACTCATGAACTGTGAGACCATGACTTGAGTTAAAGTTAGATATAACTGACTGAGCCATCCAGCCCCCCCCACCGATACCCTAATGTTTTTTCATTGGAACATTTAATCCATTCATATTCAGAGTGATTATTGAAAAATATGAATTTAGTGCCATTGTGTTGCCTATAGAGTTGGTGTTTCTGGTGATGTTCTTTGGTCTTTTATATTCTTTGTTGCTTTTATTTTTGTTCTGTTTTGTTTTGTTTATTCTCTGCTTAATGAGTTCCACTTAAATTTTCTTGCAGGGCTGATTTAGTGGTTACAAACTTCTTTCATTTTTGTCTGGGAAAGTCTTTATCTCTCCTTCTATATTGAATGACAGCCTTGCTGGATAAAGAATTCTTGGCTGTATATTTTTCCCATTCTGCACATTGACTATATCCTGCCATATCTTTCTGACCTTCCAACTTTTGTGGACAGATCTTCTGCAAAACTGATCTGTCTATTGTAGGTTAAAGGACTTTTTTTCCCCTTGCTGCTTTCATGAACCTTTCCTTGTCTACTCATTTTGTGAATTTGACCGATCTGCCTTGGTGATGGTTGGTTTTTCTTTAATCTCTTTGGAGTTCTCTGTGCTCCTTGGATTTTGATGTCTGTGTCCTTCCCCAGATTAGGGATGTTTTCAGCTATAATTTGCTCACATAAACCTTCTGCCCTTTATTCTCACTATCATCTGGGACTCCTATGATACAAATGTTATTCCTCTTTAATAAGTTGTTGAGTTCTCTAAGTCTTGGATTGTGATATTTTGCCTTTGCACCCTCTTTTTTTTCTTCATCATATTTCATAATTTAATCTACATCACTGATTCTCCTCTCCATGTCATCCATCCTTGCCATAATAGCATCCATTCAAGAGTGCATCTCAGTGATAACATTTTTAATTCCAGCCTGACTAGATTTTAGTTATTTATCTCTGCAGAAAGGGATTCTATGGTGTCTTCTATGCTCCTTTTCACCTCAGTTAGTATTCTTATAATTGTAGTTTTAGATTCTAGTTCAGACATCTTATTTATATCTGTGTTGAGTAAATTCCTGGCCGTCATTTCTTCCTTTTATTTTTATTTTTATTTTTTTGGGGGGAGTGAATTCTTTGTCTTGTCATTTTGGAGTTAAAAATTAATAAAATTAATAATTAAAAACAAAACAAAAATCAAATAAAGGAAGGTAGATCCTAGGTGTGTTTCAGTCAGCTTGTTGAGAGAAGCTGCCAAGTTCTCCGGCTCAAATTATGCCGATTCTTGTGTTAATCCTCAGATCAATTTCCTAGTGGTTAAAATAGCTGTGTTTCAGGGACTGGACAAGCTCAGGGTACCCATTGTACTCTGCCATCTTAACTCCCCTCCACCATCCATTCTTTACTCTTTTGATTTCTTTTTCAAGTGAGCATATGTCTCACCAGCATCTTCTTTCCCTTCAAGTTATAGTCTACAGAAAAAGCAAAATCATCATGACTTTTACACATTTATCTTTCAATTTTAAATGTAAGTGTAAGGAAATATTTACAGTTTACAAAATTAATTAAAATTATAAAATTCTTCTAAAAATAGAAAAATACATTTTAAAATGTAAAAATTTGGGGCACCTGGGTGGCTCAGTTGTTTATGTGTCTGACTCTTGATTTTGGCTCTGGTCATGATCTTACACTCGGTGGGTACAAGCCCTGCATCTGGCTTTATGCTGTGCCCTTCCCCCACTTTCACTCTTTGTCTCTCTCTCTCTCAAAATAAACAAATAGACATTAAAAAATAAAAATAAAAATTTAAAAATTCACACATCAAGTAATATTCTAGATATATCTTTTATCTACAGCATTGGAAAATATAAAAAAACAAAAATCAAATCCTGCTCTTATAATGATAAGAGTTGTTATTCCATACTTTTAACAATGCTCCAGTCTCTATAGAATGGATGCAGCATACTATTTAAATAACATCTTTTGATTAAACATACAACAAAATAGCTCTATATTAAACTTGGTATTTTGCAGCCTTTTTGCTTGTTTTTGCCAAAGAAATGATGGTTTTTTCTTTGGCAATTAATTCATTGTGATTGAAAGGCCAAATCTAGAGGGACAGATACTAAAACATGTTAGCTTAATTTAGAAATAATACATGAATTTAGCAAAGTCTCAGGATATAAAATCAATATACAGAAATCTGTTGCACATCTATTCACCAAGAGCAAAACAACAGAAAAAAAATCAAGGAACCAAACCCATTTATAATTGCACCCAAAACTCTAAGATACATAGGAATAAACCTATCCCAAAAGGTAAAAGACCTGTAGATGGAAAACATAGAACAGTTATGAAAGAAGTTGAAGAAGACACAACGAAATGGAAAAATACTCCATGATTATGTATTGGAAGAACAAACATTGTGAAAGCATATATACTACACAAAGCAATCTACATTTTAGTGCAATTCTTATCAAAATACCACAAGCATTTTTCATAGAACTAGAACAATCCTAAAAACACTGTGGACAGCCAAAGCAATCTTGAAAAAGAAAAGTAAAGCTGCAGACATCATGATTCCAGACTTTAAATGGTATTACAAAGCTGTAGTCATCAAGACAGTATGGTACTGGCACAAAACAGACACATAAATCAGTGGAACAGAATAGAGAATCCAAATAATGGACCCACAAATGTATGGACAACTAATCTTTGACAATCAGGAAAGAATGTCTGATAGAAAAAAGACAGTCTCTTCAATAAATGATGTTGGGAAAACTGGGCAGCAACATACAGAATAATGAAACTGGACCACTTTCTTAGACCATACACAAAATTAAATCCCAAATGGATGAAAGACCTAAATGTGAGACAAGAAACCATAAAAATCCTAGAGGAGGACATAGGCAGAAACCTCTGACCTCAGCCATAGCAACTTCTTATTAGACATGCCTCCAGAGGCAAGGGAAACAAAAGCAAAAATGAACTGTTGAGACTTCTTCAAGATAAAAATATGCACAGAGAAATAAACAATAAACAAAAGTAAAAGGCAACCTTCAGAATGGGAGAAGATATTTGTAACTGACATATGTGCTAAAACATTAGTATTGAAAATCTATAAAGAACTTGTCGACTTGACACTCAAAAGACAAATAATCCAGTTAAGAAATGGGCATAAGTTATGAATAGACATTTTTCTGAAGAAGACATTCAGATGGTCAACAAACACATGAAAAATGCTTAACATTATTCATGTTCAGGAATATACAAATCAAAAGCACGATGAGATATTACCTCACACCTATTAGAATGGCTAAAATTAACAACACAAGAAACAACAAATGTTGGCAAGGATGCAGATAAGGGGGAACATTCTTGCACTGTTGATGGGAATGCAAACTGGTGCAGCCACTCTGGACAAAAGTATGGAGATTCCTTAAAAAGTTAAAAATAGAACTACATTATTATCCAGCAATTGTGCTACTAGGTATTTATCCAAAGTATACAAAAATACAGATCTTAAGGTGTATGTGCACCCCAATATGTATAGCATCATTATCAACACTAGCCAAAATATGGAAAAGCCCAAATGTTCATCAACTGATGAACAGATATATTTGGAATATTACTCAGACATCCCAAAGAACAAAATGTTGCCATTTGCAATGACATTTATGGTGGTAGAGTGTATTATGTTAAGTGAAGTAAGTCAGTCAGAGAAAGAAAAATGACATTTGATTTTACTCATATGTGGAGTTTAAGAAACAAAACAGATGAACATATGAGAAGGAAAACAGAAAGAGAGAAGGAAACAATCCAATCCATAAGAGACTCTTTTTTAATGTATATATATTTTTGTGAGAGAGATATCAGTAACAGAGAGAGAGGCAGAGAGTGAATCCCAAGCCCAAAGGGAGCTCAAACTCAGGAACCGTAAAATCATGACCTGAGCCAAAATCAAGAGTTTGATGCTTAACCAACTGAGCCACCCAGATGCCCCAAACCATAAGAGATTCTTGATAGAGAACAAATTGAGGGTTGCTGGAGAGTTGGGTATGGGGAATGGGCCGGATGGGTGATGGTTATTAAGGAGGGAACTTGTGATGAGCACTGGGTGTTGTATGTAAGTGATGAGTCACTGAATTCTACTCTGAAACCAATACTACACTGTATGTGAACTAACTAGAATTTAAATAAAATTTTGAAAAGAATAAAATAAATAAATAAAACATGTTAGCTTAGATTTGAATAGAAAAACAACTCTGATGGCATTGTGTTTTAACAGCGTTGATCTCTGGCTTAGTTGCTTAGTCACTACTAGACTAGGAATCAAAAAGTATGACTGTGAGATAGGCAAAACAGAATTATAATTTCAATTTAACTTCAGCACTTCATCATAGTTCTTAAAGAAGTCCTGAATTTAGAACTATAGGTACGCAGAAATCAAGTGAGTCAATTTCCCAACCAGGTATAAATGGTATACCTTTCTTCTTGAATGAAGAAATTCAAAAGTCTTCTAGTTAAAACCTTCTCAAAAAACTAGTTCTTAAGAGCTGGTCATGCCCAAATTCTTATTCTATGGTATTCCCTTAATAAACTCTTCATTTTAGTGTTCCCTTTCTAAGCTTTCTTTTGGTCCTCACTTTCCACTTTATTCCATTCCCAGTTATTTTTCCAGTATAATCACTCTATTTTTCAGATACAGCCAGAATTTCAGTTGGAAATAATGCACTTGACATGTCCATACATTTATGCCTTACAGAGATGTGTGTGTTATAGTCAATTAACCAATTTATCAATTAGATTGTTCACATCACACATGCAGTATTCAACAAAAATTCACTATCAATTCTCTGTAAGTCTATGTACTAAACACTGGAGATATAGAGGATGACCAAAACACAGTTCATTGAAGAAACTTAGTATAACAGAAACTAAAAAACAGGCAGATGTCATCCAATATAACAGCTGTTATAGCTGAACTATTACAAAATGCCATGGGAGAATAGAAGAGGAAATGACTAAGTTTAGCGAGAAGATTGGAAAAGTCGTCAGAGCAAATTTTGTATTTGAAGAAAGTTTTTGAGAATAACAGTCATTTACTTAGCAAATAAAGAGGTAAATTGGCATTCCTGGAAGGGGGAATAGTGTGTATGTAACCTCAGAAATATGGAAGGACAAGAAGTTTTGGAGGAATGACAAGTAGCTTGACCTAGAACATATGGATTCAACAACAGTAGTTGAGGTTTGAGATATAAATTCAAATCAGGTTATAAAGGTCTGTGAAATCACATCAAAGTGGTTTGTACTTATCTGTGGAGAATGGGGAATTAATTATATGGCACTATGTAAGGTGTCATGCTCAACTTTGTGGTGAGGGATAATAGGCAGGATTTTCATAAAGTAAACTAAAACCTTTAGAATGGTTCCATAATTCACATAGAAATTCTTCCTCCTGTATCCATTTCAAATGTGCATACATCTAGAAGTTTTCAAAGAGGTAAACACTATGATAAAAATCCTATGCATTGAAGCAAGCCAGATAAGGAGATATTTAAAGGCAGATGTTTGACTTCCCAATATCAGTATAAACAGGTCAAAGGTGAGTGTCCCAGTAGGTATTGCATGGGATCTCCTCTCTGAAGGATCCTGCTTTTTGTTTGTTTTTCTTGGTTGTTTTTAGGAGTAAAAAATCATGGATTCTCTAGGTTGGAGGAACATATTAGAGATCATCTGGTCCAATCTTCTCCAAATACATGAATTTCTATACAGCTGCCTACTATGAGGGAATTAAGTCTCTAGTTAGACAGATTCAGCAATGTACAGTCAATCCCTTCTGCAGAACGTCAATTCATTCTTGGAAATTCATGCCACTGAAAGCATTTTCCTTAAAAAAGTCAACATTTTTCTGCTTATCTGTGACCAGCTGCTTCTATTTCTGCCATTGAGAGAATTAGAAAATAGTCTAATTCCTTCTACAGAACAACTTTTATTTTTTTATTTTTTATTTTTTTATTTTTTTATTTTTATTTTTATTTTTATTTTTTAATATATGAAAATTACTGTCAAATTGGTTTCCATACAACACCCAGTGCTCATCCCAAAAGGTGCCCTCCTCAATACCCATCACCCACACTGCCCTCCCTCCCACCCCCCATCAACCCTCAGTTTGTTCTCAGTTTTTAACAGTCTCTTATGCTTTGGCTCTCTCCCACTCTAACCTCTTTTTTTTTTTCCTTCCCCTCCCCCATGGGTTTCTGTTACGTTTCTCAGGATCCACATAAGAGTGAAACCATATGGTATCTGTCTTTCTCTGGATGGCTTATTTCACTTAGCATCACACTCTCCAGTTCCATCCACGTTGCTACAAAAGGCCATATTTCATTTTTTCTCATTGCCACATAGTATTCCATTGTGTATATAAACCACAATTTCTTTATCCATTCATCAGTTGTTGGACATTTAGGCTCTTTCCATAATTTGGCTATTGTTGAGAGTGCTGCTATAAACATTGGGGTACAAGTGCCCCTATGCATCAGTACTCCTGTATCCCTTGGATAAATTCCTAGCAGTGCTATTGCTGGGTCATAGGGTAGGTCTATTTTTTTCTTAATTTTTTTTTTAACGTTTATTTATTTTTGAGACAGAGAGAGACAGAGCATGAACGGGGGAGGGGCAGAGAGAGAGGGAGACACAGAATCGGAAGCAGGCTCCAGGCCCTGAGCCATCAGCCCAGAGCCCGACGTGGGGCTCGAGCTCACGGACCGTGAGATCGTGACCTGAGCTGAAGTCGGCCGCCCAACCGACTGAGCCACCCAGGCGCCCCAGGTAGGTCTATTTTTAATTTTCTGAGGAACCTCCACACTGCTTTCCAGAGCGGCTGCACCAATTTGCATTCCCACCAACAGTGCAAGAGGGTTCCCGTTTCTCCACATCCTGTCCAGCATCTATAGTCTCCTGATTTGTTCATTTTGGCCACTCTGACTGGCGTGAGGTGATATCTGAGTGTGGTTTTGATTTGTATTTCCCTGATAAGGAGCGACATTGAACATCTTTTCATGTGCCTGTTGGCCATCCGGATGTCTTCTTTAGAGAAGTGTCTATTCATGTTTTCTGCCCATTTCTTCACTGGGTTATTTGTTTTTCGGGTGTGGAGTTTGGTGAGCTCTTTATAGATTTTGGATACTAGCCCTTTGTCCGATATGTCATTTGCAAATATCTTTTCCCATTCCGTTGGTTGCCTTTTAGTTTTGTTGGTTGTTTCCTTTGCTGTGCAGAAGCTTTTTATCTTCATAAGGTCCCAGTAATTCACTTTTGCTTTTAATTCCCTTGCCTTTGGGGATGTGCCGAGTAAGAGATTGCTACGGCTGAGGTCAGAGAGGTCTTTTCCTGCTTTCTCCTCTAAGGTTTTGATGGTTTCCTGTCTCACATTCAGGTCCTTTATCCATTTTGAGTTTATTTTTGTGAATGGTGTGAGAAAGTGGTCTAGTTTCAACCTTCTGCATGTTGCTGTCCAGTTCTTCCAGCACCATTTGTTAAAGAGACTGTCTTTTTTCCATTGGATGTTCTTTCCTGCTTTGTCAAAGATTAGTTGGCCATACGTTTGTGGGTCTAGTTCTGGGGTTTCTATTCTATTCCATTGGTCTATGTGTACAGAACAACTTTTAAATACTTGAGGGCAACTACCATATCTCTCTTTCATTAATGCCTTACTGTATTTAATCACATACACCCTATTTCAAATTGTTAGAATTAATACATCAGAGTTGGATTATTTTCTGGATTTTCCTAGGCCCAGGAGATAATGTTTCCTTGATGAAGGCTTATTTATCTTCATAGTACAGCAAGAAATGTGAGTGAGCATTTTTATTACTACTTTTAAATGTGACTTTCATCCCATTTTCCAGAAATATCCAAGAAACATATGACATTTAATATTCTTGAGTTTCCTATCTTCCTAGAGTATATAATTAGGAAACAATTGTGTAAGATGAGCCATATTATGCACAAATCTTAAATCTAACATAAGCAGGGTAAAGGGAAGACACATTTTTCAGTTGTTCATGTTTGATGTCCCATGCAGAGCAGGATAATATATGAATGATACATATATCTGCAGGGGTTTCATTATTCTTCTGAATACATTAAATTCCATTTAAATTTTGTATAAATAAGATATGATACATGTTTTTTCATGCTTTCAAGACAATTACACTAAACCACTTAAGCAAGATGACATCATATGATGTTTCTAAATATTTAAATTGTAAATCTACAGATGACAACACTAGTAAATAGAATTAAACTCTTGTAGAAGAAATGATCCAGATGGACCATTAAGCCATTATGAAGCTATATGAGAATGAAAGTAAGGGGGGAAATGCAGAACAACCCTTCTCCATAATGCAACAAAATAAAATGCTAATAACTGTTTAGGCATAATTTAACTGGTCAAACTCTCTTAAATTGTTTTCAATTTCATACATTTGTGCTAGATAAAGAAGTAGACTCATCTCAGAAGGAATCAATAAAAGGTAAGAGAAGATCTAGTTGAAGCTAAACTACATTAATTAAAACTCCTAAAGCTGAAAAATGAACTAATTGCATTACAAATGTTATAATAAATTGGTGTGATCAGTGTTCCTTATTATTTCATCAACTCTTCTATTGACATGAATACAGCCTACTTCTCATATACTGTCTAAGGAGGATAGAGAACACTGAGATAATATAAATCTAAACCAAAAAAAATGCTAACTCTATTATTAACTAAATTATTTCTCTTTTCTCACACTAAAATACGGGCTCAATATTTCTCTCAGACCCTCAGTTTGATCCCTTTGGGTTATTATAAAAATCAAACCACTATTAATCCCTGTACCTGTAATGAGACACTGACAGAGTTTAAAAAGTATTTAATATTATTATTATTTTTTAGTTTTTTGAGAGAGAGCCAGAGTGTGAATGGGGGAGAGAAAGAGGGAGACACAGAATCTGAAGCAGGCTCCAGTCTCTGAGCTGTTAGCACAGGGTCTGTCACAAAGCTTGAACTCACTAACCGCGAGATCATGACCTGAGTTGAAGTCAGACGCTTAACCAACTGAGACATGCAGGCGTCCCCAAAAAAGTATTTTAAAGCCAAGCCTACCAGCTATTGGTTTAGTTCTTTTTCTGAACAAGTTGCTATCATTGATCTCCAGCTCCATTAGATCTGTTCTGGCTATCAAACTTGATAATGAAATTTATAAGAATAGCATTCTTCACACAATTCAGAGAACATCATTTTTGTGTATTCCAATAACTTCCCTGAAGCATATATGAAATATAAGTAAAGAAAGACAGAGAGGTACATAGAGGACAAATCTACAAAAAAAAAATCATTTTAAGTGCACAAAGAAAATTATACTCTCCCAATGTTTTTTATATATAAAGTGTTCAATAAACATTTTCTAAATTATCCAATTATACTTAGGCAGATTTTAAATAATCAAAATTTTGCAGAGCCTTAGGTTTTACAATCCAATAATTTGCTAAAGAAAATCAGGGATTGTCACAGACAAAGCCACTGTCCGAGGTACTTAACATGGAGGCAGAGCCCTAGCTATGTATAAACTCAGAGTATACTCCTAAAGAGGTCAGGACTATTCAAAGACAAGACAATTATTTAGCACAATTGATGACACTGGGAAAGACTACTCATGGGTATCTTCTTTTCAATGAAAAAATAATAATATAAAATGAGTAAAAAGGAAAAAGATGAAGGGGAAATCAACAGTGTTGAAATAGATACTATGGCTCATAAATGGTCTTTTTTTTTTACTAGTTCTTTTCCCTCAGTGAAGATGACTATGGTCTTTTACTGCACATATGAAATTAAAATGCAGAATAAAAGCTTGAATTTATGCTAAGAAAAAAAGCCCAAGTTAAAAAAAACTTTCAATGTTTTTGTTTAAAAAAAAGAGAATTTTTTTCAGAAAAGTAATCATAGCCCATATTCAGAAAAAGGCAAATTTGATACACTCAAAAATACAACGTCTAAAAACTGTTTTTAAGTATTGTCTACCCTATCCAAAATTTTTAAAAGTGAAAATGCGTTATATTAATTTTTTTTCTTGAAAGTCCTTTTGTCTTGTTTATTCCATTTTCTCACTCAAAATCAGGATAAAATTTATTCATTAAAATATTTAACTGAGCCACAAAACATAACTTATAAAGTATCCAATGCAAAAAGATTAAATTTAATTTAATCAAAACTTTAGAAGCAACTTTTACTTAAGAGGAAATGGATGAGATAGAGGAGCAACTTAAATGTACCACAAAGAAAAAGAAGAAATCTAGAATGTTTGACAAAATATAGGGCAACTTCTCTGGTTTCTTCATAAGTTTATTATCATGAAAAAACTGAGGAGCTATTTTAGATTATAAGATATGAAGGAGAGATAACAGCCAAATAGAATATGTGAATCTTGGTCAGATGCTGGTTTTTAAAAAATGGAAATATTTCATGACCAATTGGGAAATATTGAATATAGATTGGATAGTAGATAATATTAGGGAATTATTGTTATTTTCTTAGAGGAAATGAAATTATGGCTAGGAAGGAGATGCGTGTGGAAGTAATTAGGGGAGGACTATTAAGATATAGGCAGTTTATATTCAAATGGTTCAGTAACATACACAAATGGAAAGGTAAATAAACTATGGCAAAATGTTGACAATTGTTGAATTTAGATGGTAAGTTTAAAGGTATTCATTGTACTATTCTGTGTAAAAATTTTCATAATAATAAAAAGTTGGGAAATATAAACAACCTTTTTGATTAGGAAAATATAGAGAGATATTGCTGTGTAGAGTCATACACATGTATATCCGTACATTTTATATGCCTACTTTGTTCCAGATACTGATCTAGATACTGGGGATATTCTCAAGGACAAGACATTTACCGTCCCTCTCCTCAAGTGTGTTCATTGAGAGATGGTGTCAAAGATCAGAAGTTAGTGGAAGATAAATACATAAGTAAATAAAATTAATATATTAACATAAGTTGAACTCCATGAAATTCACGTCTTAAGAGTACAATTTAATATGTTTTGGCAAATATACAGAGTTATACATCCATCAACACAATCTAATTTTAGAACATTTCCATCATGTATATTCCTTATGCCAAGGTACAGTTGATCACTACTCCTACTCCCAGACCCAGGCAATACTAATCTATTTTCTATCTCTATAAATTTGCCTTTTCTGGACATTTCAAACAAATGCAGTAATATAATATGTGGAAATTTGTGTCTGGCTTCTTAACATATTTCTGAGGTCCATCCATGTTGTAGTATGCATCAGTACTTCATTTCTTCTTATGGCTGAATAATGTTCCATTGTGTGGATATACGACATTTTGTTTATCCATTCACTACTTAATGGACATTTTGGGTTCTTTCCACTTTGGGTATATTGTGAGCAGTGATTCTGTGAACATTCATGTGAATATTTTTATATAGATATATTTTCTTTCTTTTTTTTTGAGGGGGGGTAGATACCTTAGGGCAGAATTGCTCAATTATATGATAACTGTGTTTAACCCCTTGGAGAAGTGCCAAACTATCTTTGAAGGTGACTGTATCATTTTACCTTCCCACAGACAATGTGTGAGTGTGCTAATTTCTCCACATCTCCACCAACACTTGTTATTACCCATCATTTTGATTATAGTAGTTTTAGTGTGTATGTGGTGTTATCTCATTTTGATATTGTTTTATATTTTCTTAATAACTAATGATGATGAGTGTCTTTACATGTGCTTATTGGCCAATCAAATATTTTTTTTTGGAAAAATGTTTATTCATATTTTTTATCCATCTTTTATTGCAGTTATTTGACTTCTTATAATTGAGTTGAAAATGTTCTTTATATGTTCTGGGTATGTCATTTTTTTTAGATACATGATAAATATTTTCTTCCATTCTGTGTATAATTTGATATTTTTTTCTTAATGGTGTCATTAAAAGTGCTAAAGTTTTTATTTTGATTAAGTGACATTAATAAATTTTCCTTTTTGTAGACTGAACTTAGTAAATGTTTAACAGAAAATATTTTCAGCAAAAGCTATTACACATGACTATGCTATAACTACTGATAATCAGAAAAAATATCATAAATTTCACAATTTCTAGCTAGATTGATGCCCCACATTTAGCATTAAATGTACCAAAAATTTGAAACCAATATTGCACTGTATGTTGGGTAACTAAAATTTAAATTAAAAAATAATAAAATACACTTTAGTTCTACAGTGTATTATGCTAAGTGAAATTAAGTGTGTCAGAGAAAGATATCATATGATTTCACCCATGTGTGGAATTTGAGAAACAAAATAGATGACCGCAGGGGGAAGGAAGGGAAAGAAAAATAAGATAAAAACAGAGAGGGAGGCAAACCATAAAAGACTCTTAAATGCAGAGAACAAACAGAAGGTTGCTGGAGGGAAAGTGGGTGAGTGGATGGGTTAAATGGGTGATGGGCATTAAGGAGGGCACTATTTGGAATAAGCACTGGTGTCATGTAAGAGATGAATCACTGGGTTCTACTCCTGAAGCCAAGACTACACTATTTAAGTGACTTGAATTTAAATTTTAAAAAATAACAAACAAAAAAATAATAAAATAAAATAAATGTACCAAAAATTAGACATTTAGTACTACATACATTATCACCCAAGGAGAAACTTGTAATATACAAAGAAACCATATTTTCTTCCTTTTATAACAATGGTATTTTGATGTATTTCATAATGTATTTTAAAACCTGAATCATAAATATGCATTTCAACTAATGGTTATTCTCTGGAAGGTATTATAGAATAGAGTTTAAGAGCAAGACCTTTGGAGTTATGCCTACTGAGTTTGAATTCAGATGTTTTTACATTTTAGCTGTGTGACCTTGGGCAAGTTACTTTATTGTTTTGTGACACTTCTTTTGTAAAATTTGGATAAGAGGCGCCTTGGTGGCTCAGTCAGTTGAATGTCCAACTCTTGATTTCAGCTCAGGTCATGATTCCAGGGTCATGGGATTAAGCCCCACGATGGGCTCCACGATGAGAGTGGAGCCTGCTTAAGATTCTCTCTTCCTGTGCCCCTCTACCTCTCATGCTCTGCCTCTCTCTTTCTGTCTCAAAAATACAAATTGAGGGGCGCCTGGGTGGCTCAGTCGGTTGAGCGTCTGACTTCAGCTCAGGTCATGATCTCACAGCTCATGGGTTTGACCCCCGCGTCAGGCTCTGTGCTTGACAGCTCAGAGCCTGAAGCCTGCTTTGGATTCTGTGTCTCCTTCTGTATCTGCCCCTCCCCTGCTCATGCTCTGTCACTCTCTGTCTCAAAAATAAATAAAAACATTAAAAAATTAATACAAATTGAGAAATTAGATAATATAAAAATAATTGTGAATCTTTTAGAACAGATCAAGTGCTCAGTAAAAACAAGTTGTCATTATTATTAGCATTTCTCTTTCTTATTTCCTTTTTTTTTCTTTTTGTCAAAGGAGAACTCTCTCTCTCTCTCTCTCTCTATATATATATATATATATATATATTGAATAGACTTCTCAGGAGAATATAATGACCCCCTCCCAATTCTAAGATGACCGATTTCCTCACTTCTAAATCTGACCTCAAATCCAAACCCAAAACAATCTACCAAAAAGAAGTCATTTCCCCCCCAAAGCTCAAAGATCACCAATTTCTACAATAAGTTCTCATATCTATGTTACTATCACTTTACAACAGTAGATATTCCTCCACATGCCCTTTTACTGAAATGAGAATGAAAGAGAACAGAAAAGAAAAAAAAATTATCTCCCCAGACGATACCCCATAATTCAATGCCAAAATGAAAGCAAACCAAATGACAGCCTGGATATTCAGGTCTGACATTGAATAAAAGGAAATTGGCCTCAGATACGCAACTCTGAGCTAGGTGGCTATAAGTCACATTTTGTATTATGTGATCTTGGACAGGTTTTCTTTACTACATCTGGGTAATATTTTCTTTACCATAGTGAAAGTTAAACTAGGCAAACATTCCCCCCAATTCCTGATTTTTATAACTTCCATTTAATAATTGTCAGAGAGACATAGTTTGAATTTACTGAAACAATATTTTTTTTCTTGTTGCTACTGTTGTACAGTATTTTGTTGAGTACAAATTTTTATCATGTATCCTTAAACCAGGTATTAAACTGTTTTTCTTTAGGTATATATGTTTTAAGTCTTTATGGTATTAAACAAACAAAAGATCAACTTGTATTTTACTTAAACTTTATATGTACTTGATTTATTTATTTTTGTTTTGGTACAGAAACCCTCTTAGAACACATTCCTTAGACTCAGAGAAAAATTAGTTTAAAGTGGGATTTTGCATTGTGAAAATTACTTGGAAGCCTATAGGAGTCCCAACAGAAATCTTTGAACTCTATCAGCAATTTCACTCAATATAGACAAGTATATTTTCCTCTACTTAAATGTCCCCTTAGGTTAT
This sequence comes from Panthera uncia, assembly GCF_023721935.1. Lineage (NCBI taxonomy): Eukaryota > Metazoa > Chordata > Mammalia > Carnivora > Felidae > Panthera > Panthera uncia. The sequence goes on from NC_064817.1 coordinate 100,218,628, forward strand.
TAGTTTTTGCAAGGCTTAAAATTAAGATAAAGAAAACACTAGGACGTTGAAGGCATACACTTGTATAACAGTGCAGGACAGAATATGAGGACTAAAAAAAATTGAGGCAAATGAACACTTTGTATAACCTTTATAACTTCATGAAGATGAGGTCAGAGGTAATGGATTTCATAGATTCCATATGCATATAAATAAAAAACCCAAAGTTTTAAAATGTTTATTCATTTTGAGAGAGAAAACAAGCAGGGGAGGGACAGAGAGAGACAGAGAGACAGAGAGACAGAGAGACAGAGAGACAGAGAGAGGGTCCCAAGCAGGCTCTGCTCTGTCAACTCAGAGCCTAACACAGGGCTCAATATCACAAACTGTGAGATCATGACCTGAGCCAAAATCAAGAGCTGGATGCTTAAACTGACTGAGCTACCCAGGCACCCACAAACATTATTTTATTGTTTGTTTGAAAATTGTCAATTCATTGTCAATAAAATAGCTGAAATTCTTCAAGAGGAAAAGAGTATTAATTTAAACCAAATTTTCTAAAAAAAAGTATCTTTATGAAACAAAGTAAAATTAAATTAAAAGAATAATGGAGTATCTCAAATTTTGCATGAAATTATTTACAAATTAATCTGAAATGGGTCATAAAAATGATGATAGAAGTAAAAGTGTACTACCCCAAAATAAAAATACACTACCCCTTTAAGTTAACATAGAAAGAAATTTCTTGGCATTTGGTATAGGGATAGGTTTATAAAAGAAACAAGAATTATGAATCAAAGAAAATAAATCAATACATTGAGATTGATGGGAATTTGGGTGGCTCAGTTAGTTATGCATCCTATTCTTGATTTCGGCTCAGGTCATGATCTCACTCTCATGAGATTGAGCCCTTTGTTGGGCTCCGTGTGGAGCCTACTTAATATTCTCTCTCTCTCTCTTTCTATGCCTGTCTCCCCTGCTCACACTCTCTCTCTCTAAAAATAAATAAATAAATAAATTGAGATTTATACAAAATTATTAATTTTGCATTTCAAAGGGCATAGTTAGTGAAATGAAATGAAAAATGTAAGCCAGAAATGGAAAAAGCATTTGCTAACATATATCTCTGATAAATGACTGACATGCAGAAAATATCATTATACATTATAACAATGAGACAAAAAAAAACTAATTTAACAAATGGACTCACTTTTTTCACTAAAGAAGCTTATTTAACTAAAGAATTGTGTATAGAATTGTTAAATCAATGTTTTGTACAGCTCAAACTAATGTAAATTTTAATGTTAATTATACTTCAATAAAACTTTTATTCAAATGAACTATATATTATTTTTTTAACTTGTTCAATGTTTGTTTATTTTTAAGAAAGAGAGAGGGACAGAGTGCAAGCAGGGGAGGGGCATAGAGGGAGGGAGGCACAGAATCCAAAGCAGCTCCAGGCTTCCAGCTGTCAGCATAGAGCCTGATGCAGGGCTCGAACTCAGAAACTGGGAGATCATGACCTGAGCCAAAGTCTGAAGCTTAACCAACTGAGCCACCCAGGCACCCCTATACTTAAATCTTCTCTGTGTGTGTGTGGTAAGAATGCCTAAAGTCTACTCTTAGCAACTTACAAATCTATTATACCATATTGTTAAGTACAGTCACCATGCTATGCATTAAATCTCTAATACTTATCGTTTTTATAACTGGAAGCTTGTACCCTTTGACCTATATTTTCTAGTTCCCTCTCTTCAAGATCCTGACAATCACTATTGTAAGTCTCTGTTTCTATGAATTTTTTGTTCTCTTTTTAGATTCCACATATAACTGATACCAAGCGTTGTCTTTCTCTGGCTTATTTTACTTGACATATACCCTCCAGCTTATTTTTTTTTTTATTTTTGGCTTTAAATTATTTATATATTTACTGTGAGTGTGCAACAGTGAAAGTTAAAATGACTATTACAATGGTAGTTTGGTAAGCTTGCCTGGATTTGTGCTAAGATCTTATCAGTTTTACCCATGATTACTTTTTCACCAATTTTTTTTATTGTGGTAAATATATTTAAACTATAATATCCATAGGGTACCTGACTGGTTCAGTAGGTAGAGAATGTGACTTTTCATCTTGGGATTGTCAGTTTAAGCCCCAGAGGGGGTAGATCTTACTTTATAAATATGTACGTAATAATAAAACACTTTATCATCCATTCATCAGTTGATGGCCATTTGTGCACTTTCATACTTTGGCTCTTGTTGATAATGCAGCTATAAACATTGGGGTTCATATACTGCTTTGATTTTGTATTTTTGTATCCTTTTGTTAAATACACTAGCAGTGCAATTGCTGGGTTGCAGAATAGTTCTGTTTTTAACTTTTTGAGGAAACTTCATGCGATTTTACATAGTGGCTGCACCAGTTTGCATTCCCACCAACAGTGCAAGTGTGTTCCCCTTTCTCAGCATCCTTGCCAACACCTGTTCTTTCCTGTGTTAATTTTAGCCATTCTGACAGGTGTGAGGTGGTATCTCATCGTGGTTTTGATTTGTATTTCCCTGATTATGGGTGATGTTGAACATCTTTTCATGTGTCTGTTGGTCAGCTGAATGTCTTCTTTGGAGAAGTGTTTAATCACGTCTTCTGCCCACTTCTTCACTGGATTATTTGTCTTTTGAGCGTTGAGTTTGTTAATTTCTTTATAGATTTGGGGTATTAACCTTTTATCTGATATGTCGTTTGCAAATATATTTTCTCATTTTGAAGGTTGCCTTTTAGTTTTGTTGATTGTTTCTTTCACTGTGTGGAAGCTTTTGTTCTTTTTTTCCCCAGAATCTTTTATTCTTGATGAAGGACCAATAGCTCATGTTTGCTTTTGTTTCACTTGCCTCTGGTGATGTGTCTAGTAAGAAGTTGTTACAGTTGAGGTCAAAGAGGTTTCTTCCTGTGTTCTCCTCTAAGATATTGATGGTTTCCTGTCTCACATTTAGGTCTTTCCTCCATCTTGGATTTATTTTTGTTTATGGTGTAAGAAAGTGAGCCAGTTATTTTCTTCTGCATGTTGCTGTCCAGTTTTCCCAACATCATTGTTTAAAGAGATGGTCTTTTTTTTCATATTCTTTACTGCTTTGTTGAAGATTAGTTGACCATATAGTTGTGGGTCCAGTTCTGGGTTTTCTCTTCTGTTCCATTGATTTATGTGCCTGTATTTGTGCCAGTACCATACTGTCTTGATAACTACAGTGTTGTAATATAGCTTGATATCCTGCATTGTGATGCCTCCAGATTTTCTTTTCTTTTTCAGGATTGCTTTGTCTGTTTGGGGTCTTTTGTTGTTCCACACAAATTTTAAGATTGCTCTAGTTCTGTGAAAAATGCTCTTGGTATTTTGATAGAGATTGCATTAAATGTGTAGATTGCTTTGGGTAATATGGGCAACTTAAAAGTGTTTTTTCTTCCAATCCATGATCACGAAGTATTTTTTCATTTCTTTGTGTACTCTTCAATTTCATTCAAAAGTGTTCTATAGTTTTCAGTCTACAAGTATTTTACCTCTTGGGTTAGGTTTACCCCTAGGTATATTATGGGATTCAGTGCAATTGCAAGTGTGATCAATTCCTTGACTTCTTTTTCTGCTGCTTTATTATTGGTGTATAAAATGCAAAGATTTCCGTACATTGATTTTATATCCTGCAATATTGCTGAATTCGTTTATTAGTTCTTGCAATTTTTTGGTGGAGTCGTGGGTTTTCTACATAGAATATCCTGTTGTTTGCAAATACTTAAAGTTTGAATTCTTCCTTGCCAAATTGGAGATCTTTTTTTTTTTTTTAATTTTTGTTCTCTGAGGGCTGAGGCTAACACTTCCAGTACTATGTTTTATGGTAATGATGATAGTGGACATTCCTGTTTTGTTCTTGACAGTTTTTCCCCATTGTGGATGATATTCACTGTGAGTCTTTCATATATGGATTTTATGATGTTGAGGTACGTTCCCTGTATCCTTACTTTGTTGAGGATTTTCATCAAGAAAGATTGCTATATTATGTCAAATGACTTTTCTGCAGCTACTGACAGGATCATATGTTTCTTTTTATTTATTTTTATTTTTATTTTTAATTTTAATTTTAATTTTTCATCATAATATTTAATTTTATTTTTTAAAATTTATATCCAAATTACTTAACATATAGTGCAACAATGATTTCAGGAGTAGATTCCTTAATACCCTTTAACCATTTAGCTAATCTCCCCACCCACACCTCCTCCAGTGACCCTCTGTTTCTTCTCCATATTTTTGAGTCTCTAATGCTTTGTCACCCTCCCTGTTTTTATATTATTTTTGTTTCCCTTCTGTTATGTTCATCTTTTTTGTCTGTTAAAGTCCTCATATGAGTGAAGTCATATGATACTTGTCTTTCTCTGACTAATTTCACTTAGCATAATATCCTCCAGTTCCATCCACATAGTTGCAAATGGCAAGATTTCATTCTTGTTGATTACCGAGTAATACTCCATGCTATATATATGTATATATACATACATACACACACACACACACACACACACACACATATATATATATATATCTCACATCTTTATCCATTCATCCATCAATGGACATTTGGGCTCTTTCCATACTTTAGCTATTGTTGATAGTGCTGTTATAAACATTGGGTTGCATGTGTCCCTTTGAAACAGCACACCTATATCCCTTGGATAAATACCTACTAGTGCAATTGCTGGGTCATAAGGTAGTTCTATTTTTAGTTTTTTGAGGCACCTCCATACTGTTTTCCAGAGTGGATGCAGCAGGTTCAATTCACACCAACAATGCAAAAGAGATTCTCTTTCTCAGAATCCTCACCAACATCTGTTGTTGCCTGAGTTGTTAATGTTAGCCATTCTGACAGTTGTGAGGTGATATCTCATTGTGGTTTTGATTTGTATTTCCCTGATGACGACTGATGTTGAGCATTTTTCATGTCAGTTGGCCATCTGGATGTCTCTTTTGGAGAAGTGCCTATTCATATATTTTGCCCATTTCTTAACTAGATTATTTGTTTTTTGGGTGTTCAGTTTGAGAAGTTCTTTATAGATTTTGGATACTAAATCTTTATCTAATATGTCGGTTACAAATATCTCCTCCAATTCTGTCAGTTGCATTTTAGTTTTCCTGATGGTTTCCTTCCCTGTGCAGAAGCTTTTTGTTTTGATGAGGTACCACTAGTCATTTTTGCTTTTGTTTCCATTGCCTCCGGATATGTGTTGAGTAATAAGTTGCCGCGGGCAAGATCAAAGAGGTCTTTGCCTAATGTCTCCTCGAGGATTTTGATGGCTTCCTGTCTTACATTGAGGTTTTTCATCATTTTGAGTTCATTTTTGTGTATGATGTAAGAAAGTGGTCCAGGTTCATTCTTCTGCATGTCGCTGTCCAGGTTTCCCAGCACCCCTTGCTGAAGACACTGTCTTTATTCCATTGGATATTCTTTTCTGCTTTGTTAAAGATTAGTTGGCCATACGTTTGTGGGTCCATTTCTGTGTTCTCTATTCTGTTCCATTGATCTGAGTGTCTGTTCTCGTGCCAGTATCATACTGTCGTGATGATTACAGCTTTGTAGTATAGCTTGAAGTCCGGGATTGTGATGCCTCCTGCTTTGGATGTCTTTTTCAAGCTTGCTTTGGCTATTCAGGGATTTTCTGGTTCTATACAAATTTTAGGATTATTTGTTCTAGCTCTGTGAAAAATGTTGGTGTTATTTTGATAGGGATTGCATTGAATATGTAGTTTGCTTTGGGTAGTATCAACATTTTAACAATATTTCTTCTTCCTATCCAGGAGCATGGAATCTTTTTCCATTTTTTTTGTGTCTTCTTCGATTTCTTTCATAAGCTTTCTATCATTTTCAGTGTATAGTTTTTTCACCTCTTTGGTTAGATTTATTCCTAGGTATTTTATGGTTTGGGGGCAATTGTAAATGGGATAGATTCCTTGAGTTCTTTTTCTGTTGCTTCATTGTTGGTGTATAGGAATGCAACCGATTTCTGTGTGTTGATTTTATATTGCTGAATTCATGAATCGTTTGTAGCAGTTTTTTGGTGGAATCTTTTGGGTTTTCCATATAGAGTATCATGTCATCTGCGAAGAGTGAAAGTTTGACCTCATGCTGGCCAATTTGGATGCCTTTTATTTCTTTGTATTGTCTGATAGCAGAAGGTAAGACTTCCAATACTATGTTGAATAACAGTGATGAGAGTGGACATCCCTGTCTTATTCCTGACCTTAGGGGGAAAGCACTCTGTTTTTCCCCATTGAGGATGAAATTAGCGTCGGGTCATTCATAAATGGTTTTATGATCTCGAGGTATGCTCCTTCTATCCCTACTTTCTTGAGAGTTTTTATCAAGAAAGGATGTTGTATTTTGTCAAATGCTTTCTCTGCATCTATTGAGAGAATCATACAGTTCTTGTCCTTTGTTTTATTGATGTGATGAATCACGTTAATTGTTTTGCAGATATTGAACCAGCCCTGCATCCCAGGTATAAATCCCACTTGGTAGTGGTGAATAATTTTTTTAATGTATTGTTGGAGCCGATTGGCTAATATCTTGTTGAGGATTTTTGCATCCATGTTCATCAGAGAAATTGGTCTATAGTTCTTTATAGTGGGGTCTCTGGTTTTGGAATGAAGGTAATTTTGGCTTCATAGAAAGGGTTTGGAAGTTTTCCTTCCACTTCTATCTTTTGGAACAGTTTCAAGAGAATAGGTGTTAACTCTTCCTTAAATGTTTGGTAGATTTCCCCGGAAAGCCATCTGGCCCTGGACTCTTGTTTTTTGGCAGATTTTTGATTACTAATTCGATTTCCCACTGGTTATGGGTCTGGTCAAATTTTCTATTTCTTCGTGTTTCAGTTTTGGTAGTGTATATGTTTCTAGGATTTATCAATTTCTTCTGGATTGCCCATTTTATTGTCATTTAATTGCTCATAATATTCTCTTATTATTGTTTTTATTTCTGTTGTGTTGGTTGTGATCTCTCCTCTTTCATTCTTGATTTTATTTGTTTGAGTCCTTTCCTTTTCCTTCTTGATCAAACTGGCTAGTGATGTATCAATTTTGTTAATTCTTTCAAAGACCAGCTTCTGGTTTTATTGATATGATCTACTGTTTTTTTGGTTTCAGTATCATTAATTTCTGCTCTAATCTTTATTATTTCCTGTCTTCTGCTGGTTTGGGTTTTATTTGCTGTTCTGTTTCCAGATCCTTAAGGCATAAGGTTAAGGTGTGTATCTGATATCTTTCTTCCTTCTTTAGGAAGGCCTGGATTGCTATATACTTTCCTCTTATGACTACTTTGGCTGCGTCGCAGAGGTTTTGGTTTGTGGTGTTACCATTTTCAATGACTTCCATATACTTTTTAATTTCCTCTTTAACTTCTTGGTTTGCCCATTCATTCCTTAATAGGATGTTCTTCAGTCTCCAAGTATTTGTTACCTTTGCAAATTTTTTCTTCTGGTTTATTTCAAGTTTCATAGCATTGTGGTCTGAAAATATGCACGGTATGATCTTGATCTTTTTGTACTTACTTAGGGCTGATTTGTGTCTCAGTATATGGTCTATTCTGGAGAACATTCCATGTGCCTGGAGAAGAATGTATATTCTGCTGCTTTAGGATGAAATGTTCTGAATATATCTGTTAAGTCCATCTGGTCCAGTGTATCATTCAAAGCTAATTTTTCCTTGTTGATTTTTTTGATTAGATGATCTGTCCATTGTTGTGAGTGGGGAGTTGAAGTCTCGTACTATTATGGTATTACTATTGATGAGTTTCTTTGTTTGTGATTAATTGATATATATATATATATTTGGGTGCCACCACATTTGGTGCATAAATATTTACAATTTTTAGGTCTTCGTGGTGGATAAACCCCTTGATTATGACATAAAGCCCTTCTGTGTCTCTTGATTCAGTACTTATTTTAAAGTCTAGATTGTCTGATATAAGTATGGCTACTCTGGCTTTCTTTTGTTGAACATTAGCATGATAGATGGTTCTCCATCCCCTTATTTTCAGGCTGAAGGTGTCTTTAGGTCTAAAGTGGGTCTCTTGTAAACAACATGTAGATGGCTCTTTTTTTCTTATCCGTTCTGTTACCCTATCTCTTTTGATTGGATCATTGAGTCCATTGACCTTTAGAGTGATTATAGGAAAAAATGAACTTATTGCCAATATGATGCTTGTAGAGTTGGAGTTTCTGGTGGTATTCTCTGGTTCTTTCCAATCTTTTTTGCTTTTGATATTATATATATGTATATATTATATATTTTTTTGATATTATATATATGTATATATATGTATATATGTATATATATATTTTTGATATTATATATGTATATATATGTATATATGTATATATATATATATGTATATATATATATATATATATATATTCACCTTTTCTCCCATCAGAGAGTCCCCCTTACAATTTCTTGCAGGTCTGGTTTAGTGGTCACAAATTCCTTTAATTTTTGTTTGTCTGGGAAACTTTTTATCTCTCCTTCTATTTTGAATGACAGCCTTGCTGGATAAAGAATTCTTGGCTGCATATTTTTCCGATTCAGCACATTGAATATATCCTGCCACTCCTTTCTGGCCTGCCAAGTTTCTGTGGACAGGTCTGCTGCAAACCTGATCTGTCTTCCCTTGTAGTTTAGGGACTTTTCTCCCTTGCTGCTTTCATGATTCTCTCCTTGCCTGAGTATTTTGTGAATTTGACTATGATATGCCTTGTTAATGGTCAGTTTTTGTTGAAGCTAATGGAGGTCCTCTGTGTTTCCTGGATTTTGATATCTATGTCTTTCCCCAGGTTAGGAAAGTTTCTCGCTATGATCTGCTCACATAATCCTTCTACCCCTATTTCTCTCTCTTCCTCTTCTGGGATACCTATAATTCTGATATTGTTCCTTTTTAATGAGTCACTGATTTCTCTAATTCTTAAATCGTGCTTTTTTGCCTTCATCTCCCTCTTTTTTCCTGCTTTGTTATTCTCCGTAACTTTGTCCTCTTATTGCCGATTCTCTGTTCTTCCTCATCCATCCTTGCTGCCGCAGTATCCATCTGTGATTGCAGCTCAGTTATAAGATTTTTTATTTCATCCTGACTAGCTTTTACTTCTTTTATCTCTTCAGAAAGGGATTCTAATTTATTTTTGATTCCAGCTTGTATTCTTATCATCATGGTTCTAAATTCTGGTTGAACCATCTTGCTTGTATCTGTGTTGGTTAAATCCCTGGCTGTCGTTTCTTCCTGCACTTTCTTTTGGGGTGAATTCCTTTGTTTCGTCATTTGAAGGGAGAAAAGGAATTAATGAGGTAGAAAAATTGAAATAAAAAAATTAAAATTAAAAAAATATTAAAATTAAAATTAAAAACACACACAAAAAATGGAATAAATGATGCTAGATATGGAATAAATGATGCTAGATCCTAGGTGTGTTTTGGTCTGTGTGTTGATAGATTAGAGAAAAAAGGAGAAAGAAGAAAAAAGAAAAAAATCATTTGAAAATTTGAAAAAATGAATACACTGAAGTAGACTAAAATAAAGGAAGTAAAATAGGATTTGAAAAAATTTACACAAAAGAAAAAAACATAGTAAAAAATTAAAGAAAAATATTTTTCATAAAAATTTAAAATAAGAATGAATTTTTTCTCTTTCTGTATTCAAGAAAAAGAAAAGAAATAAAAAAGAGCAAAAACGAAAAAAATGAAAAAAAAGAAAATTGAATTGATGGACCTGCTAACAGAGTGAAATACAACTGAAATTACTTCTTTTTCCTCTAGAAGTCAGATTATGAAACGCTTTATAGTCCATAAAGTAAGCAGGTGGTTAGACTTGTGTTCTTGAAGAGTGAGTGTGGCCCATTTGGGCGGGGCTTACTGTAACAGCTCCATAGTCCACTAGATGGCGCTGCTAGTTTACCGGGGTGGGTTGTGGTGATTGTAGGTGGGTATGTGCATGCACAAGAGCGGTGAAAATGGCGCCACCCAGCTACGTGGTCTCTAGTATCAGAACTCTGTTTTCCCTGGTCAGCAATCGCGCCCCTGTCCTTTGTCTTCAGCTTTCGTCCACTCCCTGCTTTTACACTGTCCGTGACCAAGCTCCAGTTAGTACCTCTCTCCCAAGTTTTGTCTCAGATACAGCTGTTTTCCCCGGCCCCTTACTTCTGAGGGACTGATGCTTTGACCCATTCTGCCTGTCTCACCAAGCAATAGCCTCATGCCAGCTGCACCCAGGAAAGTTCGCAGGATCATGCTGCTGGTGAAGCCCAGAGATTGCAATCAGGTGACATCCTGCCTGAGAAAAATTCACAAGGTACTGTAGCAGCAGCGTTTCAGGGATTATGGAGAATCACAACACATCTGGCACCAGGCTTCACCCTTAATGACCTTGTTCCAGCACCAGTGAATGTGGCCCTTCTTTGTGGTCGGCTGGGCCCAGGTTGCCTCACAACCTCTACCAAATGTCCTTCCATCAGTGGAACCACTTCTCCCCATGTGGCCTGAGAACCTCCCTGACCCCACTCTGCTCCTGAGGATTTGCCCTTCCCACCAAAGCACTGTCAGGCATCTAGCTGCAGAGTTGCAGACTCTCTGTGTTCCCCCTGTTTACAGTCTTAATGGAATTTAAACCCTCTCCTTTCTCCCTTTTTAGTTCACTCCCTGTGGCTGTTTCCTATTTTCCACTTTCTCTCCAGCTGCTTTTGGGGAGAGGTGCTTTTCCTGTATTCTTCCCACTGTCTCTGCCCTCTCTCCACATGCAAAAGCACCTCCCTGACCTCCGCAGCTTCTCTCTCCCCAAGTTCACCTCTCCATGCCGCATACCTGCTGAATTCTGTGATTCAGGTTGTGCAGAATGTTGTTTTAATCCCCACGTCAATTTTCTATATGTGCAGGATGGTTTAGTTTTGGTCTGGCTTATTTCATGGACGTGAGACACACAAAAAACTTCCATGCTGTTCCACCATCTTGGCTCCCTCCCAGGATCATGTTTCTTATCCTTTGTTTTATTACTGTGGTGTGTCACATTGATTGATTTGTGAATTGAACCACCTCTGCATCCCAGGAATAAATCCCACTAGATCATGTTTAATAATTCTTTTGATGTACCTTTAGATTGGGTTTGCTAATAACTTATTTAGGATTTTTGCATCAGTGTTCTTCAGAAATATTTGCCTGAAATTCTCCTTTTTAGTGGGTTCTTTGTCTGGTTTTTGAATCAAGGCATTGCTGGCCTCTTAGAAGGAGATTGGAATTTTTCCTTCCATTTCTATTTTTTTTTTTAACAGTTTGAAAAGAATAGGTATTAACTCTTCTTAAATGTCTGGTAGCATTTCCCTGGGAAGCCACATAACTCTGGACTTTTGTTTGTTGGGAGATTTTTAATTTCTAATTCAATTTCTTTTCTGGTTATGGGTCTATTCGAATTTCCTATTTCTTCCTGTCTCAGTTTTGGCAGTTTTTATGTTTCTAGGATTGTGTCTATTTCTTCCAGATTGACTAGTTTTTGGCATATAATATTTCATAATATTCTTTTGTAATTCTGTGGTTTTGGTTGTGATGTCTCTTTTTTCATATGTTATTTTATTTATTTAGATCCTTTCTCTTTTCTTTTTGTTAAATATGGCTAGGGATGTATCAAGTTTATCAAAGAACCACCTGTTAGTTTCATTGATCTGTTCTATTGTGGTATTTTTGTTTCCATATAATTTATTTTTGCTATAATCTTTATTATTTTCCTTCTTACAATGGCTTTAGCCTTTATTTGCTGTTCATTTTCTAGCTTCTTTAGGTGTACAGTTAAGCTATGTATTTGAGACTTTTCTTGCTTCTTGTGTAGACCTGTTAGGTCTTCTATCTTAGGATTGCCTTTGCTGCATCTCAAGGGTTTTTGACAGTGCTTTTTAAATTTTCATTTGCTTCCATGTATTTTTTTAAATTTCCTCCCTAATTTCCTGGGTAACCCATTCATTTTTTAGTAGATGTTCTCTAACCTCCATCTATTTGTGGTCTTTCCAAACTTTTGTGATTGATTTCAATTTTCATAGCATTTTGGTCTAAAAATATGCATGGTATGATGTCAATATTTTTATACTTGTTGAGGCCTGATTTGTGTCCCAGTATGTGATCTATTCTGGAGAATTTTCCATGTGCACTTGAGAAGAATCTGTATTCTGTCGCTTTAGGATGAAATCTTCTGAATATGTCTCTGAAGTCCATCTGGTCCAGTGTGTCATTCAAAACCATTGTTTCCTTGTTGATATTCTGCTTAAGTGATCTCTCCATTGCTGTCAGTGGGGTGTTTAAACCCCCTACTCTTAGTGTATTATTATCAATGAGTTTTTTTATGCTGGTTGTTAATATTTATAGATTTGGGCCATACCAAATTGGGGGCATAAATATTTACAGTTGTTAATCTTCTTGTTGGATAGACCCCTTAATTATGATGGATTGCCTTTCTTTATCTCAGTTACAGTCTTTGGTTTAAAATCTAGTTTGTGTGATACAAGTATGACTACTCCATTTTTTCTATTTACAACCATTTGAATGATAGAGGTTTATCCATCCCCTCACAAATTTCAGGTGTCTTTAGGTGTAAGACGTCTCTTTTTGGCAGCATATAGATGGTTTTTCTTTCCTTTTCTTTTCTTTCATTTTCTTTCTTTCTTTCTTTCTTTCTTTCTTTCTTTCTTTCTACCGTTCTGTTACCCTGTGTCTTTTGATTGGAGCATTTACTCCATTTAACATTCAGAGTGATTTTTTATAGTTATGAATTTAGTGCCATTGGGTTACCTATAGAATTAATGTTTCTGCTGATGTTCTCTGTTCCTTTCTAGATTTTGTTGCTTTTGGCACAAAAGAGTCAAAAACTCTCCTACAATATCTTTTGAAGGGTTGGTTTAGAGTAATGAACTGCTTTAGTTTTTGTTTGTGAAATTATTTATCTCTCTTTCTATTCTGAATATAGCCTTGCTGGGTAAATATTATTGGTTGCATATTTTTTCCATTCAGCATGTTGAATATATCACACCACTCCCTTCTGCCTTTGCCACTATTTTGTAGACAGATATGTTGCGATCCTGATCTGTCTTTCCTGTAGGTTAAGGATATTTTTCCCCCTTGCTGTTTTCAGGATTCTTTCCTTGTCTGTGATTTCTGAATTTAATTATGATACGTCTTCTTGATGGCCAGCTTTTGATGAATTTAATGGGAGTTCTCTGGGCTTCTTGGATTTTGATGCCCCTTTTTTTCTCTCTTCATCTTTTGGGGCTCCTTGGTAGGAATATTATTGTGATTTAAGATGTTACTGAGTTCCCTAAGTCTACATTCGTGATCCAATACCTATCTTTCCCTCTTCTTTTCAGCTTTAGTATTTTCCATAACTATATCTTGTATATCACTAATTTGTTTCTCTGTTTCATCCATCCTCACTGTAGTTGTATCCTTTTGGGTTTGAATCTCACTTCTATCATTTTTAATTTTGGCATGACTAGTTTTTAGATTTTTATCTCTGCAGGAAGGGTTATCTAGTGTATTGTATGCTTTTTTTCAAGCTCAGCTATTATCTTATAATTGTTGTTTTAAATTCTAGTTCAGACATCTTACTTATGTCTGTAATGGTTAAAACCCTGGCCATCACTTTTTCCTGTTCTTTCTTTTCAGATGAATTCCTCTGTCTTGTCATTTTGGAGATTAAAAAAAAAAGTAAGGTAGATTCTAGGTGTGTGTTTTGGTCTGCTTGTTAAGAGAAGCTTGATTCAAAAAAATAATTAAAAATAAAAAATAGAAATAATAATAATAATAATAAATTAAATTAAATTAAATTAAATTGCTTTTCTGTATCAAAAAAGCACAAAGGAATCTAGATCCTGTTTCCTCTAGAACTTAAGGTTTGAAGGACTCTCTGATCAGTAGACTCGGTGTGTGCGAGGAGTTTGCACTGGTCTTCTGAGGGAGGGGTCTATTGCTCTGATCCTCAGGCTAACTTGTCCTAGTAGAGATGCCCCTTAGGGTGCAAGGGGGTGATGATTTGTGTAAGTGGCTCCAGCTTCCAGTTGGTGGTGCTGTTTTTCTCACTGAGGTCATCAGTGGTGTTGGGCAGGGTGTGATAATGGCTTTGCCCTGCTCTCTCATCTCCAGAGTGTGGAGCACACATCCGCCACTCCTCAGGAAGCCCTCACAGATTAGCAAACAGTCATCTTTCCTGTGTCCCTGGCTTCCATCAGATCCCTGCTTTCACCCTGCCTGTATCCAAGTTGTCACCTGCCAGGCAACACAGCACTCCTGTATTTTATCTCAGGCTCTGCACTGTTACAAAAACCTCAAACTTCAGAGACTCCTGAGGCACAGACCTGCATTGATCCTCTTGGGGAGGTTCTTTTAGTGCTGTTGCTCTTGTTGGTTTGTCCCAGAAAATGGTAGGGCACCTGCACAGTGGTTTGGAGTTTATGGCAAATCAAAGTGGACACCAAGGTTTGCTGCCCTCAGCCGGCTTCTTTATTCCTATGCTTGTGATTGGGGCAGCTCAATGGTGCCTATAGGGTATTTTGCACCTGGAGGGGCCATACCACCTTTACCAAATACACTCCATGCAGGGAAACTGTTTCTCCCTGTGCAACCCAGGGGATCCTCAGACCATGTTGCCCACTCCAAGATCTCTGCTCTTCCTCCCCAGTGGAGCACCACTAAATGCTGACAGGCACAATCCTGGCGATGGCACTGACCTCTGAGACCAGATTCTGTGCTCTGCTGTTTATAAACTAACTTGCAGTATTTAAACCCTATCCTTCTCCCACCCAAAGGTTTTAGGGAAAAGTTTTCTTGTGCAATTCCCTGCAGGTATTTTCCTTCTTTTTTCACTCCTTCTTTCTTCCTCTTCCTCTCTTGCTTCTCTCTCTGCAACAGGGATCCCTCTCCTTCACAGCATCTGTGGCTCTTTTCTCTCCTGTATCAACTCTCTGCAGCTCCTATCTGCCATAGGGAGCCATTTTTTCTGCTTATAGATGTGCAGCTTTGTTCTCTCAGCCCACACATCAATTTCTTTGGCGTCAGAATTATTTGATATTTCTCTAGCTGTTTTCTAGGGAGAAGGCAAGTTTAGGACCACTCTATTCCTCCACCATCTTAATTCCCCCTTCCTTCTGTTTCATCCATGTTGTAACAAATGGCAAGATTTCCTCCTTTTATCAAAGAATAATATTCCATTATATATTATCATACTATATTTTATTATAATATAATATATTATATACACACATATTCTTTTTTTTTTTTAATTTTTTTTAACGTTTATTTATTTTTGAGACAGAGAGAGACAGAGCATGAACGGGGGAGGGGCAGAGAGAGAGGGAGACACAGAATCGGAAGCAGGCTCCAGGCTCTGAGCCATCAGCCCAGAGCCGACGCGGGGCTCGAACCCACGGACCGCGAGATCGTGACCTGAGCCGAAGTCGGACGCTTAACTGACCGAGCCACCCAGGTGCCCCCACACATATTCTTTTTAAAATTAATTCATTTAATTTATATCCAAGTTAGTTAGCATACAGTGCCACAATAATTTCAGGAGTAGATTCCTTAATGCCCCTTACCCATTTAGCCCATCCCCCCTCCCACAATCCATCCAGTAACGCTCTGTTTGTTCTCCTATTTCAGAGTCTCTTATGTTTGACTCCACTCCCTGTTTTTATATTATTTTTGTTTCCCTTCCCTTAGGTGTATCTGTTTTGTATCTTAAAGTCCTCATATGAGTGAAGTCATATGATATTTGTCTTTCTCTGACTGACTAATTTCGCTTAGCATAATACCCTCTAGTCCCATCCATGTAGTTGCAAATGGCAAGATTTCATTCTTTTTGATTGCCAAGGAATACTCCACTGTATATATATACCACATCTTCTTTATCCATTCATCCATCGATGGACATTTGGGCTCTTTCCATACTCTGGCTATTGTTGATAGTGCTGCTATAAACATTGGGGTGCATGTGCCCCTTCAAAAGAGCATACCTGTATCTCTTGGATAAATACCTAGTAGTGCAATTGCTGGGTCATAGGGAAGTTCTATTTTTTAATTTTTTAAGGATCCTCCATACTGTTTTCCAGAGTGGCTACACCAGTTTTCATTCCCACCAGCAGTGCAAAAGAGATCCTCTTTCTCCACATCCTTGCCAACATCTGTTGTTGCCTGAGTTGTTAATGTTAGCCATTCTGACAGGTGTGAGGTGGTATCTCAGTGGTTTTGATATGTATTTGCCTGATGATGAGTGATGTTGAATATTTTTTCATGTGTCAGTTGGCCATCTGGATGTCTTCTTTGGAGAAGTGTCTCTTTATGACTTTTGCCTATTTCTTCACTGGATTATTTGATGTTTGGATGTTGAGTTTGATAAGTTCTTTATAAATTTTGGATACTAACCCTTTATCTGATATGTCATATGCAAATATTTTCTCCCATTCTGTTGGCTGCCTTTTAGTTTTGCTGATGGTTTCCTTTGCTGTGCAGAAGCTTTTTATTTTGATGAGGTCCCAGAAGTTCATTTTTGCTTTTGTTTCCCTTGCGTCTGGAGACGTGTTAAGAAGTTGCTGCAGGCAATATCAAAGAAGTTTTTGCCTGCTTCCTCCTTGAGGATTTTGATGGATTCCTGTCTTACATTGGGGTATTTCATCCATTTTGAGTTTATTTTTGTGTATTGTGGAAGAAAGTGGTCCTTACAGCTTTCATTTTTCTGCATGTCGCTGTCCAGTTTTCCCAGCACTACTTGCTGAAGAGACTGTCTTTATTCCATTGGATGTTCCTTCCTGCTTTGTCAAAGGTTAGTTGGCCATAAGTTTGTAGCTCAATTTCTTGGTTCTCTATTCTGTTCCATTGATCTGAGTGTCTGTTCTTGTGCCAGTACCATACTGTCTTGATGATTACAGCTTTAAGGTCCAGGATCATGATCCCTCCAGCCTGGTTTTCTTTTTCAAGCTTGCTTTGGCTATTTGGGGTCTTTTCCCGAATACAAATTTCCATACAAATTTTAGGATTGCTTGTTCTAGCTCTGTGAAGAATGCTGGTGTTATTTTGACAGGTATTGGATTGAATATGTAGATTACTTTGAGTACTATTGATATTTTAATAATATTTGCTCTTCCTATCCAGGAGCATGGAGTATTTTTCCTCTTTTTTTGTGTCTTCTTCAATTTTCTTCATAAGCTTTGTATATTTTCTGTGTACAGATATTTCACCCCTTTGGTTAGATTTATTCCTAGGTATTTTATGTTTTTTTTGGTGCTATTGTAAATGGAATCTATTCCTTGATTTCTCTTTCTGTTACTTCATTATTGGTGTATAAGAATGCAACTGATTTCTGTGCATTGATTCTATATCCTGCAACTTTGCTGAATTCATGGATCGGTTCTAGCACATTTTTGGTGGAATCTTTTGGGTTTTCCACATAGAGTATCATGTCACCTGCGATAAAGTTTGACCTCCTCCTGGCTGATTTGGATGCCTTTTATTCCTTTGTGTTGTCTGATTGTTGAGGCTAAGACTTTCAATACTATGTTGAATAACAGTGGTGAGAGTGGACATCCCTGTATTGTTCCTTACCTTAGGGGAAAGCTCTCAATTTTTTCCCATTGAACATGATTTTAACATTGGATCATTCATATATGGCTTTTATGATCTTGAGGTATTATCCTTCTATCCTTATTTTCTTGGTTGTTTTTATGAAGAAAGGATGGTGTACTTTGTCAATGCTTTCTCTGCATCTATTGAGAGGATCACGTGGATCTTGTCCTTTCTTTTATTGATGTGATATATCACATTGATTATTTTGCAGATATTGAACCAGTCTGGCATCCCAGGTATAGACTCCACTTGGTCATGGTGAAATTTTTTTTAATGAATTGTTGGATCCAGTTGGCTAGTGTCTTGTTGAAGATTTTTGCATCCATGTTCATCAGGCAAATTGGTCTGTAGTTCTCCTTTTTAGTAGAGTCTTTGGTTTTGGAACCAAGGTAATGCTGGCTTCATAGAAAGACTTTGGAAAATTTCCTTCCATTTTTATTTTTTGAAACAGCTTCACGATAATGGGTATTAGCTTTTTAAAAAAATTTTTTTGGTAGAATTCCCCTGGAAAGCCATCTGGCCCTGGTGTCTTGTTTTTTGGGAGATATTTGATTACTAATTTGATTTCTTTACTGGTTATGGGCCTGTTCAAATTTTCTATTTCTTCCTGTTTCAGTTTTGGTAGTGTGTATGTTTCTAGGAATTGTCCATTTCTTTCAAATTGCCCATTTTATTGGCATATAATTGCTCATAATATTCTATTATTGTTTTTATTTCTGCTGTGTTGGTTGTGATGTCTCCTCTTTCATTGTTGATTTTATTTATTTGGGTTCTTTCCTTTTTATTTTTGATCAGATTAGCTAGGGTTTTATCAATTTTGTTAATTCTTTCAAAGAACCAACTTCTGGCTTCATGGATCTGTTTTACTTTTTTTTTTTTTTTGGTTTAGATAGCATTGTTTTCTGCTCTCATATTTATTATTTCCTGTCATCTGCTGTTTTTGTGTTTTATTTGCTGTTCTTTTTCCAGCTCTTTAAGGTGTAAGGTTAGGTTGTGTATCTGAGACCTTTCTTCCTCCTTTAGGAAGGCCTGGATTGCTATATACTCTCCTCTTATGACCGCCTTTGCTGCTTCCCAGAGGTTTTGGGTTGTGGTGTAATCATTTACAGTGGCTTCCATGTACTTTTTAATTTCCTCCTAACTTCTTGTTTAGCCCATTCATTCTTTAGTACGATGTTCTTTAGTCATCAAGTACTTGTTACCTTCCCAAATTTTTTCTTGTTAATTTGGACTTTCATAGTGTTGTGGTCTGAAAATATGCATGTTATGATCTCGATATTTTTGTACTTGTTAACGGCTGATTTATGTCCCACTATGTGATCTATTCTGGAGAATGTTCCATGTGCACTGGAGAAGAATGTATATTCTGCTGCTTTAGGATGAAATGTTTAGAATATATCTGTTAAATCCATCTGGTCCAGTTTGTCCTTTAAAGCCATTTTCCTTGTTGATTTTTTGATTACACGATCTGTCCATTGTTGTAAGTGGGGTGTTGAAGTCCCCTAATATTTGCTATTATTATCAATAAGATTCTTTATGTTTGTGATTAATTGATTTATATATTTGTGTTCTACATTTGGAGCAAAAATGTTAAAAATTGTTAGGTCCTCTTGGTGTATAGACCCCTTAACTATGATATAATGCCCTTCTTTTCTCTTGTTACAGTCTGTATTTTAAATTTTAGATTGTCTGATATAAGTATGGCTACTCCAGCTTTCTTTTGACTTCCAGTAGTATGATAGATAGCTTTCCATCCCCTCAGTTTCAACCTGCAAGTGATTTTGTTCTAAAATATGTGTCTTGCAAACAGTATGTAGACGTATCTTGTTTTGTTTTTTTTTTATCTAGTCTGTTACCCTATGTCTTTTGATTGGAGCATTTAGTCCACTGATGTTTAGAGTGAGTACTGAAAGATAAGAATGTACTGCCATTATGTTGCCTGTAGGGCTGGAGTGTCTGGTGGTGTTCTCTGGTCCTTTCTAGTCATTATTGCTTTTGGTCTTTTTAGGGTTTTTTTGTTTGTATTTGTTTTTGTTTTTGTTTTCATCTTTTCTCTCCACAGACAGTCCCCCTTAAAAGTTCTTGCAGGACTGGTTTAGTGGTCACAAACTCCTGTAATTTTTTTGTCTGGGAAACTTTTTATCTCTCCTTCTATTTTGAGTGAGAGTCTTGCTAGGTAAAGAATTCTTGGCTGCATACTTTTCCAATTCAGCACATTGTATATATCCTGCCACTCCTTTCTAGGCTTGCCAAGTTTCTATGGATAGGTCTGCTGCAAACCTGATCTGTCTTCCCTTGTAGGTTAAGGACTTTTTTTCCTTGCTGCTTTCCTGATTCTTTCCTTTCCTGAGTATTTTGTGATTTTGACTATGATATGCCTTGTTGATGGTTGGTTTTTGTTGCATCTAATGGGAGTCCTCTGTGCTTCCTGGATTTTGATGTCTGTTTCTTTCCCCAGGTTAGGAAAGTTTTCTGTTATGATTTGCTCACATAACCCCTCTACCTTTTTTTCTCTCTCTTCATCTTCTGGGACTCCTATGATTCTGATGTTGTTCCTTTTTAGTGAGTCATTGATTTCTCTAATCCTTAAATGGTGCTCTTTTGCCTTAATCGCCCTCTTTTTTTTCCACTTCTATGTTCTCCATAAGTGTGTCCTCTATATCATTGATTCACTGCTCTGCTTCATCCATCCTTGCCACCCTGGCCACCATTCGAGATTGCAGCACTTAATAGCATTTTTTATTTCACCGTGACTAGCTTCTACTTCTTTTATTTCCATGGACAGGGATTCTAATCTATTTTCAACCCCAGCTAGTATTCTTATTATCATGGTTTTAAATTCTGGTTGAGACATGTTGCTTGTATCTGTGTTGATAAGTCACTGGCTGTCATTTCTTCCTGTTTTTTTCTTTTGGGGTGAATGCCTTCATTTAATCATTTTGAAGGGAGAAAGGAAATGAAGTAAAAAAATAAAAATTAAAAAGTTAGAAATAACACAAAAAATAAAATAAAGGATGCTACATCCTAGGTGTTTTTGGTTTGGTTTTTGAAAGGAGTTTGATGGATTAGAGAAAAAAGGGAAAGATCAGAAAAGAAAAAAAATTGAAAAACAAAAAAAGGAAAAACTGAAAAAAATGGGAAAACGTTTGAAAATTTGAAAAATGAATACATTGAAATAGAAAAAATGAAATAATGGAAGTAAAATAGATTTAAAAGGAAGAAATACAGCAGAAAGAATTAGTCTTTTTAATAAAATTATAAAATAGAAATATTTTTTTCTCTTTCTGTATTCATGACTAAGAAAAGAACAGGAAAGAAAGGAAAAATAAAAAAAATATATTGAATACATGGACCAGTGAACAGACTAAATATGTTTAAATTACATCAGTTTCCCTTATAATTGAAACTATGAAGTACTTTATAGTCCGTAAAGTAAGCAGGCAGAGAGACTTGTGGTGTTCCTGAAGAGCATGGTTGGCCCAGTTGGGCAGACTTAGTGTAACGGCTCAGTTATCCACTAGATGGCGCTGCTAAACTTACTGGGCTGGATTGTTGTCCCACATGTAGGCATCTATGCACATGTTCGCCAGGGGTGAAAATGGCATCACCCAACTACCAAGTCTTTAGTATCAGAACTCTGTGCTCTCCCTGATCGCATTCAAGCACCCCCCTTTGTTTCTGGCTTCCATCCACTTCCTGCCTTTACACTGTCCATGACTATCCATCAGGATGCTGGGCAGCACCTCCCTCCTGAGTTTTACCTCAGATGTGGCTGTGTTTCCCAACCTTTCATTTCTGAGGAACTGCAGTTTTGACCCACTCTGACCCTCTGGTGGAGGGACTCACCCAGCAATGGTTGGGTGTCAGCCTGCCCCCAGGAACATTCAAGAGACCATGATGCTGCCAATGCCCAGAGACTGCAGCTGGATGCCATCTCACCCTAGAAAAAGTTCACGGTACCTTGTAGCAACAGCATTTCATGGTTTATGGTAAATCACAACACATATCTGGCACCAGGTTTCCCCTTTAAGGTCCTTGTTCTGGCACCAGTGAATTTGGTTGTTCTCCAGGGTTCACTGGGACCATTGCTTGTGGGGCGAGGGGACACACAGCCTCCCCCAAATGTCCTCCCAGCAGGAGAACTGCCACTCCCTGTGTGGCTTGCAGACCCGTCAGACCTCACTCTTTGCTCCTGGGGATTCACCCTTCCCACCAGAGCACCAGCAGGTATAAAGCTGCAGTATTTCAGACTCTGTGCTCCCCCTGTTTATAGAGTCTTAATTGAAATTAAACCCTCTCCTTTCTCCCTTTTTCATTCAGTACGTTGTGTACTCTTCCTTTTCTCTCAAGCTACTGTAGGGAGGGTGTTTTCCCTTACTCCCCCCACCCTGTCTCTGTCTTCTTTCTGCAAGCAAAACAGCTCCCTTCTCTCTGCAGCTTCTCTCTCCCCCAGTTCTCCTCTACATGCAGCATACCTGCAGAGTTCTGTGGTTCAGGTTGTGCAGATTGTTGTGTTAATCCTCAAACCAATTTTCTAAGTGTGCAAGATGGTTTAGTATTGATCTGACTGCATTTCAGGGACGAGATACACAAAATAAACCTCCCATGTTTTTCTGCCATCTTGACCCCCAACCCACTTCTCTCTTGTCTCCCTCACACCTCTCACAAAGGTTTTCAAAGGTAACTGCAGGTTAATTTGTTCATCTTTCTTTATATTTTGTATTTTCTTTATTATTTTGTATCATATTACCATATTGTAATCATTTGTTATGAATATTTTTGGGTTGCAGAATGAATCATCTGAGTTTCCATTATTTTTTATGGGGAAATTTGTCTTAATATACAAGTGCTTTGGATTACAAGCATGTTTCTGGAACAGATTATTTTTGCAAATGAAGGTTTTACTACACACACACATATACACACACACATTCTAGAATGATATACACCTAGTCATGACGTTAATAACCATGCACAGATAGTATAAATAGAACTGTGAAAGGCTCAACTTCATTTATTTTTATTTTTTTTTTAATTTTTAATTTTTTTTATTAAATTTTTTTTTAATATATGAAATTTACTGTCAAATTGGTTTCCATACAACACCCAGTGCTCATCCCAAAAGGTGCCCTCCTCAATACCCATCACCCACCCTGCCCTCCCTCCCACCCCCCATCAACCCTCAGTTTGTTCTCAGTTTTTAACAGTCTCTTATGCTTTGGCTCTCTCCCACTCTAACCTCTTTTTTTTTTTTTTTTCTTTCCTTCCCCTCCCCCATGGGTTTCTGTTACGTTTCTCAGGATCCACATAAGAGTGAAACCATATGGTATCTGTCTTTCTCTGTATGGCTTATTTCACTTAGCATCACACTCTCCAGTTCCGTCCACGTTGCTACAAAAGGCCATATTTCATTTTTTCTCATTGCCACGTAGTATTCCATTGTGTATATAAACCACAATTTCTTTATCCATGCATCAGTTGATGGACATTTAGGCTCTTTCCATAATTTGGCTATTGTTGAGAGTGCCGCTATAAACATTGGGGTACAGGTGCCCCTATGCATCAGTACTCCTGTATCCCTTGGATAAATTCCTAGCAGTGCTATTGCTGGGTCATAGGGTAGGTCTATTTTTAATTTTCTGAGGAACCTCCACACTGCTTTCCAGAGCGGCTGCACCAATTTGCATTCCCACCAACAGTGCAAGAGGTTTCCTGTTTCTCCACATCCTCTCCAGCATCTATAGTCTCCTGATTTCTTCATTTTGGCCACTCTGACTGGCGTGAGGTGGTATCTGAGTGTGGTTTTGATTTGTATTTCCCTGATAAGGAGCGACGTTGAGCATCTTTTCATGTGCCTGTTGGCCATCCGGATGTCTTCTTTAGAGAAGTGTCTATTCATGTTTTCTGCCCATTTCTTCACTGGGTTATTTGTTTTTCGGGTGTGGAGTTTGGTGAGCTCTTTATAGATTTTGGATACTAGCCCTTTGTCCGATATGTCATTTGCAAATATCTTTTCCCATTCCGTTGGTTGCCTTTTAGTTTTGTTGGTTGTTTGCTTTGCTGTGCAGAAGCTTTTTATCTTCATAAGGTCCCAGTAATTCACTTTTGCTTTTAATTCCCTTGCCTTTGGGGATGTGCCGAGTAAGAGATTGCTACGGCTGAGGTCAGAGAGGTCTTTTCCTGCTTTCTCCTCTAAGGTTTTGATGGTTTCCTGTCTCACATTCAGGTCCTTTATCCATTTTGAGTTTATTTTTGTGAATGGTGTGAGAAATGGTCTAGTTTCAACCTTCTGCATGTTGCTGTCCAGTTCTCCCAGCACCATTTGTTAAAGAGACTGTCTTTTTTCCATTGGATGTTCTTTCCTGCTTTGTCAAAGATGAGTTGGCCATACGTTTGTGGGTCTAGTTCTGGGGTTTCTATTCTATTCCATTGGTCTATGTGTCTGTTTTTATGCCAATACCATGCTGTCTTGATGATGACAGCTTTGTAGTAGAGGCTAAAGTCTGGGATTGGGATGCCTCCTGCTTTGGTCTTCTTCTTCAAAATTACTTTGGCTATTCGGGGCCTTTTGTGGTTCCATATGAATTTTAGGATTGCTTGTTCTAGTTTCGAGAAGAATGCTGGCGCAATTTTCATTGGGATTGCATTGAATGTGTAGATAGCTTTGGGTAGTATTGACATTTTGACAATATTTATTCTTCCAATCCATGAGCAGGGAATGTCTTTCCATTTCTTTATATCTTCTTCAATTACCTGCATAAGCTTTCTATAGTTTTCAGCATACAGATCTTTTACATCTTTGGTTAGATTTATTCCTAGGTATTTTATGCTTCTTGGTGCAATTGTGAATGGGATCAGTTTCTTCATTTGTCTTTCTGTTGCTTCATTGTTAGTGTATAAGAATGCAACTGATTTCTGCACATTGATTTTGTATCCTGCAACTTTGCTGAATTCATGTATCAGTTCTAGCAGACTTTTGGTGGAGTCTATCGGATTTTCCATGTATAATATCATGTCATCTGCAAAAAGCGAAAGCTTGACTTCATCTTTGCCAATTTGGATGCCTTTGATTTCCTTTTGTTGTCTGATTGCTGATGCTAGAACTTCCAGCACTATATTAAACAATAGCGGTGACAGTGGGCATCCCTGTCGTGTTCCTGATCTCAGGGAAAAAGCTCTCAGTTTTTCCCCGTTGAGGATGATGTTAGCTGTGGGCTTTTCATAAATGGCCTTTATGATCTTTAAGTATGTTCCTTCTATCCCAACTTTCTCAAGGGTTTTTATTAAGAAAGGATGCTGGATTTTGTCAAAGGCCTTTTCTGCATCGATTGACAGGATCATATGGTTCTTCTCTTTTTTTTTGTTAATGTGATGTATCACGTTGATCGATTTGCGAATGTTGAACCAGCCCTGCATGCCAGGAATGAATCCCACTTGATCATGGTGAAGAATTCTTTTTCTATGCTGTTGAATTCGATTTGCTAGTATCTTATTAAGAATTTTTGCATCCCTATTCATCAGGGATATTGGCCTGTAGTTCTCTTTTTTTTACTGGGTCTCTGTCTGGTTTAGGAATCAAAGTAATACTGGCTTCATAGAATGAGTCTGGAAGTTTTCCTTCCCTTTCTATTTCTTGGAATAGCTTGAGAAGGATAGGTATTATCTCTGCTTTAAACGTCTGGTAGAACTCCCCTGGGAAGCCATCTGGTCCTGGACTCTTATTTGTTGGGAGATTTTTGATAACCGATTCAATTTCTTCGCTGGTTATGGGTCTGTTCAAGCTTTCTATTTCCTCCTGATTGAGTTTTGGAAGAGTGTGGGTGTTTAGGAATTTGTCCATTTCTTCCAGGTTGTCCAATTTGTTGGCATATAATTTTTCATAGTATTCCCTGATAATTGTTTGTATCTCTGAGGGATTGGTTGTAATCATTCCATTTTCATTCATGATTTTATCTATTTGGGTCATCTCCCTTTTCTTTTTGAGAAGCCTGGCTAGAGGTTTGTCAATTTTGTTTATTTTTTCAAAAAACCAACTCTTGGTTTCGTTGATCTGCTCTACAGTTTTTTTAGATTCTATATTGTTTATTTCTGCTCTGATCTTTATTATTTCTCTTCTTCTGCTGGGTTTAGGCTGCCTTTGCTGTTCTGCTTCTATTTCCTTTAGGTGTGCTGTTAGGTTTTGTATTTGGGATTTTTCTTGTTTCTTGAGATAGGCCTGGATTGCAATGTATTTTCCTCTCAGGACTGCCTTCGCTGCATCCCAAAGCGTTTGGATTGTTGTATTTTCATTTTCGTTTGTTTCCATATATATTTTAATTTCTTCTCTAATTGCCTGGTTGACCCACTCATTCGTTAGTAGGGTGTTCTTTAACCTCCATGCTTTTGGAGGTTTTGCAGACTTTTTCCTGTGGTTGATTTCAAGCTTCATAGCATTGTGGTCTGAAAGTATGCATGGTATAATTTCAATTCTTGTAAACTTATGAAGGGCTGTTTTGTGACCCAGTATATGATCTATCTTGGAGAATGTTCCATGTGCACTCGAGAAGAAAGTATATTCTGTTGCTTTGGGATGCAGAGTTCTAAATATATCTGTCAAGTCCATCTGATCCAATGTATCATTCAGGGTCCTTGTTTCTTTATTGACTGTGTGTCTAGATGATCTATCCATTTCTGTAAGTGGGGTGTTAAAGTCCCCTGCAATGACCACATTCTTATCAATAAGGTTGCTTATGTTTATGAGTAATTGTTTTATATATCTGGGGGCTCGGGTATTTGGCGCATAGACATTTATAATAGTTAGCTCTTCCTGGTGGATAGACCCTGTGATTATTATATAATGCCCTTCTTCATCTCTTGTTACAGCCTTTAATTTAAAGTCTAGTTTGTCTGATATAAGTATGGCTACTCCAGCTTTCTTTTGGCTTCCAGGAGCATGATAAATAGTTCTCCATCCCCTCACTCTCAATCTAAAGGTGTCCTCAGATCTAAAATGAGTCTCTTGTAGACAGCAAATAGATGGGTCTTGGTTTTTTTATCCATTCTGATACCCTATGTCTTTTAGTTGGCGCATTTAATCCATTTACATTCAGTGTTATTATAGAAAGATATGGGTTTAGAGTCATTGTGATGTCTGTATGTTTTATGCTTGTAGTGATGTCTCTGGTACTTTGTCTCACAGGATCCCCCTTAGGATCTCTTGTAGGGCTGGTTTCGTGGTGACAAATTCCTTCAGTTTTTGTTTGTTTGGGAAGACCTTTATCTCTCCTTCTATTCTAAATGACAGACTTGCTGGATAAAGGATTCTCGGCTGCATATTTTTTCTGTTCAGCACACTGTAGATATCGTGCCAAGCCTTTCTGGCCTGCCAAGTTTCAAAGGAGAGATCAGTCACGAGTCTTATAGGTCTCCCTTTATATGTGAGGGCACGTTTATCCCTTGCTGCTTTCAGAATTTTCTCTTTATCCTTGTATTTTGCCAGTTTCACTATGATATGTCGTGCAGAAGATCGATTCAAGTTACGTCTGAAGGGAGTTCTCTGTGCCTCTTGGATTTCAATGCCTTTTTCCTTCCCCAGTTCAGGGAAGTTCTCAGCTATAATTTGTTCAAGTACCCCTTCAGCACCTTTCCCTCTCTCTTCCTCCTCTGGGATACCAATTATGCGTATATTATTTTTTTTTTAGTGTATCACTTAGTTCTCTAATTTTCCCCTCATACTCCTGGATTTTTTTATCTCTCTTTCTTTCAGCTTCCTCTTTCTACATAACTTTATCTTCTAGTTCACCTATTCTCTCCTCTGCCTCTTCAAGCCGAGCCATTGTGGTTTCCATTTTGTTTTGCATTTCGTTTAAAGCGTTTTTCAACTCCTCGTGACTGTTCCTTAGTCCCTCGATCTTTATGGCAAGAGATTCTCTGTTGTCCTGTATACTGTTTTCAAGCCCAGCGATTAATTTTATGACTATTATTCTAAATTCACTTTCTGTTATATTATTTAAATCCTTTTTGATCAGTTCATTAGCTGTTGTTATTTCCTGGAGATTCTTCTGAGGGGAATTCTTCCGTTTGGTCATTTTGGAGAGTCCCTGGTGTGGTGAGGACCTGCAGTGCACTTCCCCTGTGCTGTGGTGTATAACTGGAGTTAGTGGGCGGGGCCGCAGTCCGACCCGATGTCTGCCCCCAGCCCACCGCTGGGGCCACAGTCAGACTGATGTGTGCCTTCTCTTCCCCTCTCCTAGGGGCGGGATTCACTGTGGGGTGGCGTGTCCCGTCTGGGCTACTTGCACACTGCCAGGCTTGTGTTGCTGGGGATCTGGCGTATTAGCTGGGGTGGGTAGGCAAGGTGCACGGGGGCTGGAGGGGCAGGCTTAGCTCGCTTCTCCTTAGGTGATCCACTTCAGGAGGAGCCCTGTGGCAGTGGGAGGGAGTCAGATCCGCTGCCGGAGGTTTGGCTCCGCAGAAGCACAGAGTTGGGTGTTTGCGCGGAGCGAGCAAGTTCCCTGGCGGGAACTGGTTCCCTTTGGGATTTTGGCTGGGGGATGGGCGGGGGAGATGGCGCTGGCGCCTTTGTTCCCCGCCAAGCTGAGCTCTGCCGTCCGGGGGCTCAGCAGCTCTCCCTCCCTTTGTCCTCCAGCCTTCCCGCTTTCCGAGCAGAGCTGTTAACTTATGACCTCCCAGACGCTAAGTCGCGCTTGCTGTCGGAACACAGTCTGTCCGGCCCCTCTGCTTTTGCCAGCCAGACTCGGGGGCTCTGCTTGGCCGGCGAGCCGCCCCTCCGCCCCGGCTCCCTCCCGCCAGTCCGTGGAGCGCGCACCGCCTCGCCGCCCTTCCTACCCTCTTCCGTGGGCCTCTAGTCTGCGCTTGACTCCGGAGACTCCTTTCTGCTAATCCTCTGGCGGTTTTCTGGGTTCTTTAGGCAGGTGTAGGTGGAATCTAAGTGATCGGCTGGACGCGCTGTGAGCCCCGCGTCCTCCTACGCCGCCATCTTCCCTCTATTCCTCAACTTCATTTAAATATTCTACTACTTTTGTAATGGAAAGTGTCTGAAGCAAAGTGACAAATATTAGCGTTCATTAATTTTGACAGACAAATGAAATTTTGTTATTTTATCCTGTGTTCTCTAAATTTTAGATCTTGCAGAAATTAAAATTATCAATTCAGACATTTTTCGAAGTTCAGAGTATGTCATAAAATCACCAAAGTTGAACCCCACAATTTGAATTAATTAGCATCTTCACTAGTATGATGGGCATATTAAGTCATGCCAAGCTGATACCAGGAAATTACTTAAAATAGAACCAAAAGCCTTTGAAAAGAATTTTTTTTAAACTTAGTCAACACCATCTTACATTGTATCTCCTTTTTTGTATCTAAAAAAATTCTATAATAATGACCAACAGCTGATAAACTCAAACTCAAATAATAAGAAAAATAGTACCCATACAATAAAGAAAATGAGCTCAACTGAAACATTTTCAATGTTAAGATGAATCAGAAAAGGGAGTTTAGGATTTTTCCCAGTTCATTATAAATTTCAATTAACCAGAATACCACATAACCTAAGTATTATTATCTTGAATGTGGGTTTATAGCTGGAAATAAATCTGCAGGGGGCATATATTTTAGCTGGTACAAGAATTGAAAAAGTATTCATTTTTATATGAATAATTAATATGATAATTATAAATGGGTCATTTATTCATAGAAATCAGATCCACAGTTCCTCTAGTTGGTAACAATTTGCTATCATGAGTTTAAAGTTTTTAATGTACTGGAAAGTAATAAAACTCTATTTCATTAAGAATTGTGTTTAGTTCAGAATTTGCACAAATCCAGCTGTTCTTTTAACTCACTTTATTTGTATGCATGTTTTCCTCAATTCAGATGCAGGTATTGATTGTTATAGAACATATTTTATATTACTGAGATTCGAGACATATCTAGATAATATATTATGAAATGGGGGAGATATTTTATTCTCAGCTTTGGTTTTCTAGGCCAGTGGTTTCTAGGCTATTGGATTTCATTGAGCAGTTACTTTATTTTATTTTACTTTATTTTATTTTATTTTTTAAATTTTAGGTGAATTATGATCTACATAATGGTTGAATGTAGAATATTTGAATGTAGAATGGTTGAATGGTTGAATATTTTAAAGAATTTGAGACCTTATTCTTTAGAGCAGTTTTAGATTTACAACAAAATTGAGGGGTTGGAACAGATATTTCCCATATATTCTCTGAACCCACATATGCATAGCTTTCCCCAACATCACTCATCTGAATGGTACATTCTTTATCAAGGATGGATCCACATTGATACATCATAATCACTCAAAGTCCATAGTTTATTTTAGGGTCCACTCTTGTACATTCTGTGGTTTGGATAAATGTATAATGACATAAGTCTATTATTAAAATATCATACCGAATATTTTCACTACGCAACCAAATCCACTGTGCTCTGCTTAGTATGTTCACCTCCTCAGTCCTGACAACCACAGATATTTTGTCTCCATAGTTTTGCCTTTTCCAGAATGCCATATAGTTGGAATCACACAATAGATAGCCTTTTTAGATTAGCTTTTTTTCACTTAACAATATGCATTTAACTTTCTTCCATATCTTTTCATGGCTTAACAGCTAATTCCATTATTGCACTGAAAATTAATGTATTGTCTAGATGTACCAAAATGTATTTATTTACCTTCTGAAAGACATCTTGGTTGCTTCCATGATTTGGCAGTTATGAATAAACTGCTATAAATATCTGTGTGCATGTTTTCAACTCCTTTAAGTAAATACCAGGGAGCATGATTGCTAGATTTATGGTAAGAGTGTGTTTAATTTTGTAAGACATCAACGAACTGTTTCCAAAGTGTCTATATACCATTTTTCATTCTCACCAGAAGCAAATGTGTTTCTGTTGTACCACATCCTCCTCACGATTTGGTGTTGCCAATGTTCTAACAGTCATGTGGTAACATCTATTTGTTATTTTAACTTGCATTGGCATATGATGTGGAGCATCTTTTCATATGCTTATTGTCATCTGTATACCTTCTTTGGTAAGGTGTCTGTGAAGGTCTTTGGTCCATTTTTAAATTGGATTGTTTTCTTATTGTTGAGTTTTAAGAGTTATTTGTGTATTTTGGATAATAACCTTTTATCAGATCTATCCTTTGCAAATATTTATTCCCAGTCTGTGGCTTGTCTTTTCAGTCTTTTAGCATTGTCTTTGCAGGGCAGAAGTTTTTAATTTTAATGAAGTCCAACTTGTCCGTTATTTCTTTTATGGATTGTGCCTTTGACTTTGTATTTAAAAAGACATCACCATACCCAAGTCATGTAGGTTTGCTCCTATGTTATCTCTTGGGAGGTTTATATTTTACATTTCATGTTTAGGTCTGTGATCCATTTTGAGTATTTTTTTGTGAAATATGTAAGGTTGGCATCTGCATTCATTTTTTTTTTTTGCATCTGAATGTCCCATTGTTTCAGAACCAGTTTTTGAAAACACTATCTTTTCTCTGTTGTGTTCTCTTGTTTGTCAAAGATCAGCTGATGATATTTATGATGGCCTATTTCTAGGCTCTCTACTTTGAATTTATTTTTAAGGAAAAAAATAAGAAGGGCCTAAATTGGGTTGTTAGAAACATGTTGACTACGACATAATTTCACAAAAAAAAATGCTATTTTAACATCCAAAGAATAGGAAAGACATAACATCTGAAATAAAACAAAATAAAGTGAATAAGTTTAGTTTTATGTAAAACATCTTACATTATCCTTGCTTTTCTAATTTCACTTCCAGCCAATGAAAACATCTTCATTTTCATGCAGTAGACTATTAGTTTTGAAGTTTTATTACTTTCTAAGGTATTCTGTGGAAATTAAGGCATGTGTTGATTAACAATTCAAATGTGTAGATTCTACTTTTCATCATTCTCTCATATATTGCTATATCTGACACATTTTTAGAAAGTGCAAAGGCTAAAAGCAAATGAGTGGCCATGATAAATTTTCAGTGGGAGTACTGGCAAGGAGAGATGATATATTTGATCCACAAATGATCTGCTCATTATAAAATGTATAGAGGTCAATATTTCTATTATCTTCATTATTCCTACTTAGGAATACAAAAGCTATCTTCATTAACTGTATTCCCAGATTTATTAAAAACTGACAGCAAAGGCCTGAAAAATTTAAGTACCCACTGGAAAGGAAACCTCAGTAAGTTCATATAAGCACAAAAATTTGTTACCCATACACTATGAATGGCAAACTTACAAAATATATAATATTGTTCTTTATGTAGTTAGCAAATCTTATTGATTCTATACTGAATTTTAAATTCTATGCTGCAAAAGTAAGTTCAATTAACCAGGTATTTTCAGTTTTTCTTGTGCTTAAGAAATATGTGTTTAAAGCTAACCATTGCCTCTTTTTTTTATTCCTCTAGACAAAGAAAAAATACAACAGGGTAAGAATCACACTTCTATACCTCTGGGATTTTGTGAATCATTTTGGAAGTTCATGATTTCTAATTTATTTGTCCTTTGGAAAGAAAATTACCAAGTAGTTTTTGAAATCATACCACAGTCTATGTGTATCCCAAAGGATCATAGATATATGTGGAATTTGGTTTAGGCAGCTCTAAGTAGTAACCAAGGAAATTCATTAAGGATCCAGTTAAATAGTCTCAAAACTGCCTCTCCATTCTTCCTTACTAAAATATTAGAATGCCTAGTCAGAATTTTGCCTTTTTTTACAGCACAAATGTATATTAAAGAAAGAGACAATTATCTTTTATATATCAAGGGCCAGAAAAAAAATCATGATAATTTCTAGTTTTCCTGAATAACTGTGAAGTAATATCTGATCCTGTATAAGTCAACTGATTTTTCTATTCCTACTACTAAGGTTAATAAGCTTTATACATTTTATAGTATATGTAAGAAAGAAGTACAGGTGACCTTAAATAATGTGGGGTAAGGGGTGTCAACCCCCCACATAGCTGAAAATCCATGTATAAATTTTTACTCCTCAAAAATTTATTCATAGCCTCCTACTGACTAGAAGCCTTATTGATAAAATAAACAGCATATTTTGTATGTTACATATACTATATTCTGTTATTCTTACAATAAAGTAAGCTAAAGAAAATAAAATGTTATTAAGAAAATTGTAAGGAAGAAGAAATTAATTTACAGTACTGCAACTATAAAAAATCCACATATAAGTGGACCCACACACTTAAACCCCATGTTGTTCAAGGGTTCAGGCTACTCTATTTGATTTGCATCAATTTTAGATTTTTTTATTCATGAAAAGATTTATTTTAGTTATAGTAATGTCTTATGCCTAATATTTTTCCACCCACTTAGTTTCCAAGCACTGCATTAAACGCTTTATATTTTCAATCTTCAGTCATCACAGCAATGATGATAATAACAAGGAGGGATTTAGTGAATGCCTATAACTACTTTATATGAATTTTATTTAGTACTCTTATCAATATTCTGAAGTAACTACTAATGTAATTCACACTCTAACGACTATTACAAGAAAACTGAGTCTCAGAGAGGTGAAATAACTTGCTTGGCTTTACATCACTGTTAAGTAAAGGAGTTAATATTAGAACTCAGGTCTGTCTGAACCCAATGGCTAGGGTCTTCCTACTATTTTTTTCAGTTTATTTATTTTGAGAGGGAGAGAGAGAGAGAGAGAACAAGCAGGTGAAGGGCAGAGAGAAGGAGAGACAGAATCCCAAGCAGGCTCCATGCCATCAGTGCAGAGCCTGATGCAGGTCTTGAGCTCATGAATGATGAAATCATGACCTGAGCTAAGATCAAGAGTCAAATGTTTGACTGAGCCACCCATGTGCCCCTCTTCCTATTACTTTAAAATCATGTGTTATATTGAGGGGAGAAACCACCCTGCATTAGAAGCTCAATGTCATGTTTCATGTTTTAGCAACCCACTTAAGACCTATATAATTTTTAGCTTATCTCTAGCTTTTCTGATCTTATTTCCTTTTTTAAAATGGAGTAGTATATTGAGGTGACTGGGTATCTCAGTCAATTGAGCATCTGACTCTTGATTTTGGCTTGGGTCATGATCTCATGGTTGTGGGATTGAGCCCCACATCAAGCTCTGTGCTGAGCATGAAACCTGCTTGGGATCATATCTCTCCCTCTCTCTGTCTCCCCCTGCTCATGCTCTCTCTGTCTTAAAATAAACAAACATTAAAAAATAAAATAAAATAAAATGGAATAGTATATTCAATCAAATGAGATCACACATGTAAAGCACAGAATGTTAAAGTATTATACAACTATAAAGGAAAATAAAAATGGTGAATAGATTATGTCTAACGTGTAATATTCCATTGTGTGTATATGTATATATGTATATACACACATATATAATTATTATAAATAGTGCTGCAATCAACATAGTGACCCACATATCTTCTCAAGTTAGTGTTTTGGGTTGAGTCAATACCAAGGAGTGGAATTACTGGATCATATCATAATTCTTTTTTCAAATTTTTGAGGAACCTTCATACTGTCTTCCACAGTGGCTATACCAGCTTTCATTCCCACCAACAGTGCATGAGTGTTCCTTTTTATCCATATCCTTGCCAACACTTGTTATTTTTTGTCTTTTTTTATTTTAGCCATTTGGAGAGGTGTAGGTAATATCTCTTTGTGGTTTTGATTTGCATTACCCGAATTATTAGTGATGTTGAGCATCTTTTAATGTGTCTTTTGGACATCTAGATGTCTTCTTTAGAAACATTCAGGTCCTCTGCCCATTTTTAACTTGAATTATTTATTTTTTTGGTGTTGACATGTATAAATTCCTTATATACTTTGGATATTAACCTCTTAACAGATGTATCATTTGGCAATATCTTCTCCAATTTGTAGGATGTCTTTTTATTTTGTTGATTGTTTCCTTCACTGTACAGAGCATTTCTGTTTTGGTGTGATACCAATAGTTTAATTTTGCTTTTGTTTCCCTTTCCAAAGGAGACATACATAGAAAAATGTTTTCACATCTTACATCTAAGAGATTACTGCTTATGTTTTCTTCTAGGAATTTCATAGTTTCAGGTCTCATATTTAGGTCTTTAATTCACTTTGTGTTTATTTCTGAGAATGGTGCAACAAAGTGGTCCAGTTTCATTCCTTTATATGTAGCTGTCCAGTTTTTTCAACACCATTTGTTGAAGAAACTGTCTTTTTCCCACTGTATGTTGTTGACTTTTTTTGTTGTAGATTAATTGACCAAAAACATGTGGGTTTATTTCTGTTCCATTGATGTGTCTACTTTTGTTCCAGTACTATACTGTTTTTATTGCTAAAGCTTTGTATTATATTTTTTTAAATATGAAACTTTATTCTTTTTTATTTTTATTTGAATGAGAGAGAGAGAGACAGAGATAGAGAGAGAGAAGGACAAAGGGAGAGAATCTCAAGCAGGCTTCATGGTCAGGACTGAGCCTGGAATGGGGCTCCATCCCATGACCCTGGGATCACGACCTGAGCCAAAATCAAGAGTTGGGTGCTCAACCGACTGAGACACCCAGGTGCCCCAACCTTTGAACTATATCATGAAATCTGGTATTGTGATAACTTAGGTTTTTTCTTTAATTTTTTGATTTTTAAAATTATTTAAAATTTTTCCAGTATAATTAACATACAACATTATATTAGTTTCAGGTGTACAACATACTGATTAAATAATTGTATACATTACTCAGTGCTCATCATAAGGGGAATCTTTAATTCCCATCACCTATTTCATCCATCCCACCACCCACTTCCCCTCTTGTGATACTTTCAGTTTTGTTCTTTTTCTTTTTTTTAATGTATGTTTATTTTTGAGAGAGAGAGAGAGAGAAACAGAACACAAGTAGGGAAGGGGCAGAGAGAGGGAGACACAAAATCCAAATCATAATCCTGGCTCTGAGCTGTCAGCACAGAGTCTGACACTGGGCTCGAACTCATGAACCATGAGATCATGACCTGAAGTCAGATGCCTAAACTGACTGAGCCACCCATGCGTCCCTTTTCTTTTCTTTCAGGATTGCTCTGGTTATTTAGGGTCTTTCGTGATTCCATACAAATTTTAGGATTATTTGTTCTAGTTCTGTGAAAAATGCTGTTGGTATTTTGATAAAGATTGCATTGAACATGTAGATTACTTTGGGTAGTATGGGCATATTGTTTCTCCCAATTCATGAGAATGGAATATATTTCCATTTTTTTTGTATTAATCATTGATTTATTTCATCAATGTTATATAGTTTTCAGAGTGCAGGTCTTTCACATCCTTGTTTAGGTTTATTCCTAGGTATTTTTTTTTCTTTTTGGTGCAATCATAGATTTTTTTTAAATTTCTCTTTCAGTTACTTCATTATTTGTGTATAGAAATGCAACAGATTTCTGTATATTCATTTTGTATTCTATTATTTTACTGAATTCATTTATCAGTTCTAGTAGATATTTTGGTAGTCTTCAGGATTTTCTATATAGCATATTGTGTCATCTGCAAATAGTGACACTTTTACTTCATCCTTACAAATTTGGATGCCTATATTTGTTTTTCTTATTTGATTGCTGTGGTTAGGACTTCCAATACTATTTTGAATAAAAGTGGTGAGAGTGGGCATCCTTGTCTTGTTCCTAATCTTAAAGGAAAAGCTCCAGGTTTTTCACTATTGAGTATAATGTTAGCTGTGAGTTTTTCATATACGGCTTTTGTTAAGTTGAGCTATGTTCCCTCCAAATCTACTTTGTTGAGAGTTTTATCATACATGGATGTTGTTATTTGTTGAATGCTTTCTCTGCATCTATTGAGATAATCTCATGTTTTTTATCATTTTTTTCTTGTAAATGTGATATATCACATTGATTGATTTGTAAATATTGAACCACCCTTGTATCTCTGGAATAAATCCAACTTGATTGTGGCAAATTATTTTTTCAGTGTATGGTTGGATTTGATTTGCTAATATTCTGTTGAGGATCTTTACATCAATGTTCATCAGAGATAATGGCTCTTACTTTTTTTTTTTGTAGTGTCTTTATTGAGTTTGGTAATAGGGTAATGCAGGTGTCATAGAATAAGTTATCTTTTTTGTCTTTAAGTTTGAATTGAGTTTCTTGTAAGGAGCATATAGAAGAGTCTTGCCTTTTTAGTGATTTAGTGACCTTATGTCTTCTGATTGGCACATTTAGTCTATTTACATTCGAAGTAATTATTCATAAGTATGAACTTATTCCCATTTTGTTACTTGTTTTATGGGTGTTCTTGTATTCTCTGTTCCTTTCTTCTCTTGCTCTTCTTTGTGGTCTGATGGCTTTCTTTAGTGATATGCTTGGATTCCTTTTTACTTTTTTCTGATTTTTGGTATGTATTTACTATTAGTTTTATATATAACTCCTTATTTATATAACAGTCTATATTAAGTTGTAATGTCCTATTCATATAACAGTCTAAATTAAATTGATTATCACTTAAGTTTGAATCGGTTTTAAAAGCAATAAATTTTTTACTCCCCCTCAAACATTTTATGTATATGATGTCATACTTCACATCCTTTTATTTTGTGAATCCCTTAAGTGATTGTTATAGATATAATTTATTTTATAGCTTTTATACTTTAACCTCTGTACTGATTTTGTAAGCAATTAATCTACTTTTATTATATTTGTATTTATCTGTGATCTCTTCCCTTCCCCCTCATTCCTTCTCAGGTGCTACCCTTATTGGCTTGATGACTCTATGTGCTGGATTGTCCATTCCTGATCAGCTGGATTCCATTGTATGAAAGGTGGTCTATGGCCATATCATTCCTTGTGGGTCAAACATTTTATGGTCTACTACTTATTTTTCGTTAGGTCTTTTGCCAAATTCCTGAGAGAAATCTGAGGGGGAGTAGGTGGTGTCTGTTACACTTTTAGGAGGAACCTTACACCTGAGGGGATTTGCTCTGGTCAGACACTCACAGCATTTTCCCAAAATATGTGTTTTTCCCCACCCAGGGACCTCAGGTCCTAATCTTTCCCTCTCTGCCTGCTGAATCCTAACTTTTCCTATCATAGTTCGGTCAGACCAGATGCCTACCCTCAGACCATTTTGGGGGGCTTCAGTTACTCTAAACTGTAAAGTGCTTACCTTGTGTTGTCCCCTAAGAGGTTTTTGCTGGTGGGCAGGGTCTGCACTCAGACGAGATGTCTGCTGCGAGTCCATTCGTTGAGATGCAATGACCCTGACCTACAAGGCTCTCTCTTTGTGCTGACCATTGTGATGTTTACTGTTGGTGGGTGGGACTGGCAGTCAGATCAGATAGCTGCCTCCAGCTCATTTCTGGAGCTGCAGTCACACTGGTGTGTATGTGTTTATCTTTTGCTCTCCACAGGGCAAGAATCACTTTGGAGTGTTACTGGTCACTGTTGAAGCTGCTTGCAGAATGAGCTAGGTGCAGCTTTGGAAGGCCTCCTGCCAAGTGGATTGGGTTGGGTGGGGGCAGGTCTGCAGGATAACAGGGGGGGTGGGTCCTGTGTTAGCAATGTGTAAAATATTGGAATTCCTTCTGGCAGGAGTCTGAGTATCTAGGCTGGGGACCAAGGGAGAGGAATGCACCTGCAAGTTCTTTTGTCCTTGCAAAAGTCTAAAGCCCTGCCCCTCCAGTGCTTATTCTGATACTAGTAAATAAATCTCCTTCTGGTATACCCCAGACACCTTTCAAACTGCTTTTACGGTGTATATTGGTGGGGTTGCTTGTTATGCTGTCACTTTAAGGGCTGAGATTCAGTTTCCTATTGCCCTCTGGATCTCCCAGAGCTAAGCCTACTGATTTTTAAAGTGCCCAGAGTTAGGTCTCACTGATTTAAAAAACTTAGGAAGGCTCACTGATTTAAAAAACTTATGAAGTGGGACTTAAGTCCCACTGGCTTTCAAAGCCAAATGTTATGGGAACTTGTCTTCCTAGTGCAGGTCCCACATGTCTAAGTTGCCTGTTGGCGGGGTCTATTATTCTCCCTTCTCTGTGTTTTTGGTGTCCCTCCTGTTTGTGATTAGTCTCTCTGGGAGTTTAGTTCCTAATCCATTCTCTATGCCTCCTACCATTTATCTGTAGCCTCTTCTCTATGATTAGCTGTAGAGAGCCTGTTCTACCTGTATTCACATTATTATCTGATTTAGTTTCACTGATGTGGCTGTTATCTAGGTGTATCTGTGTGACCAGGTGAGCTTGGGATCCTTCTACTCAGCCATGTTGCCAGGTTCTTCCTAAGCATTTTTATTAAAGAGAAAAAGCCCACTCAGAACCACTTACCACTCACAATGACATACTCCTTCCAGGTAAATATTTAACAATAAAATACAAACAAAAATGGATATTTCTTTTTAAACAATCCCAATGAAGACTACAATTAAAGAATTTTTACCCATATTGTAGAATCATAGTTATTACTATATAAATAATACTTCATGAAACAAATCAGATCAATGCTTCTCAAACTTTAATGTGTATAGGAATCACCTGGGGATTTGGTAAAATGCAGGATTGTGTTCAGTAAGTAGATCTGAGTCCTAAAATTCTGCATTTATAACCAGTTTCCAGATGATACCAATGCTGATAGTCCACAGACCACTTTTTAAGCAGCACGGAGCTAAGATGAATTTTGTGATCAAGACTGAGAAACTACTTTTCTGGAATGAAATCAAATCTAGGCCATGTGTTGGCCAAATAGGAATAGAAGAAATTATCTTCATTTCTCCTCTATCATTTCGTCAACCATCATATACTCTCAAGTGTCTGAAGTTTATCAGTATCTCTAAGAACTCATCATTTCCTTGTAGCACTAATTTTGTCTCAGGTCACCCAATTCCCACACCTACTTTCTCCTTTTATAAATATTTGTGGTGTAGTAATGCTTACTTAAAAAAATTTAATGTTTATTTATTTTTGAGAGACAGAGCACAGGTTGGGGAGGGGCAGAGAGAGAGGGAGACACAGAATCAGAAACAGGCTCTAGGCTCTGAGCTGTCAGCACAGAGCCCGATGCAGGGCTTGAACCCACAAACCGTGAGATCATGACCTGAGCCAAAGTCAGACACCCAACCTACTGAGCCACCCAGGTGCCCCAGTAAGTTTACTTTAAATCATATCCAGAGATTACTCAAAGTATTCCATTTAAGGGCACCTAGGTAGCTCAGTCGGTTAAGTGTCTGACTTCAGCTCAGGTAATAATCTCACGATTCATGAGTTTGAGCTCATATCTGGGTCTCCACTTTTAGCACTGAACCTTCTTCAGATCCCCTGTCTCCCTCTCTGTCTTCCCCTCTCCTGCTCTCTCTCTCTCTTAAAAAATATTCCATTTAATATTTTATTAAAAATAAATTTTGTTTACTTTTTTTAGTGCCTCTCCATGGACTTAATTTTATGCTTGTAGAGCAACAGGGCATGTACAGCTTTTTTTAATTTTTATTTTTAAATGTTTATTTATTTTTGAGAGAGAGAGAAAGAGACAAAGCGCAGGTGGGAGAGGGGTAGAGAGAGAGGGAGACAGAATCCTAAGCAAACTCCAGGCTCTGAACTGTCAGCACAGAACCCAACTTAGGGATTGAGTGATGAACTGTAAGATCATAACCTGAACTGACATCAGACACTGAACCGACTGAGCCACCCAGCATCCCCACACAGCTTTTTGAAAGATGGTACTAAAAAGTGATCTATGAAAGTACTTTTCCCCTTTTCATGGTAGATTCCATTATCTACTGTTGTTGCATTAATCCATTTAAATATGAATAAAATATATATAAATCTGAAATTCCTAATTCTGTGCTCATCTATACTAAGTATGACTTTTAGGAATAATTATGTTGTGCTTAAGTTCACTAACAAAATATCATCTAATTGTTCTAAGCAAAATTGCCTGCAAGTCTACATATAAAGGTCACAGTCTAACATTAATTAAAAGTTACTATAAAGACAAAGACTTTGGCCATTTGCCTATATTTCATACAAATTGTCTGACCTTAAGGTTATCTAAAGCATCAAGAGACCAAATAGCTGTATTTCCTTTAGGTTAAAAACTTTGCTGTAAACAGACCCTAACATAATTATTGAGAAAACTTAAAGGCATTTAATTAGTCACTATGCTTTCTCAAAGTGATAGAACACTAAAGCATCATGTCAGAAGGCTCCTAATTTGGTTCACTAACTCTGAAGAATATGTTAGTTTATGTTAAGTTTAGTGGTTCTTTGTTAAAGAGATGTAATGATCTATTCTGATTATGTTCCTCAAGAACTTCAAACCTAAATGTTGCCTCTAGTGATATGTGTGTTTGGAGCGCTTCATTTCTAGCTAATCATCTAATAGTAGATGATTGTCCCTACAGAGCTTTGTGAGTGAATAAACAAATACAATAATGCTGATACAAAACCCAACATCCCAAAAATAAATAGTACAATTAAAAAATGGGCAGAAGACATGAAGAGACATTTTTGCAAAGAAGACATACACATGAAAAGATGTTCAACATCACTTATCACCAGGGAAATACAAATCAAAACTACAATGAGATATGACCTCAACCTGTCAGAATGGCTAAAATTAACAACACCAGAAACAACAGATGTGGGTGAGGATATGGAGGAAAGGGAATCCTCTTGCACTGTTGGTAGGAATGCAAATTGCTACAGCCACTATGGAAAACTGTATGGAGGTTCCACAAAAAGTGAAAAATCAAACTATTTTGCAATCCAGGAATCACATTACTGGGTATTTACCTAAAGAGTGCAAAAATAGTAATTCAAAGGATACACACACTCCAATGTCTATAACAACATGATCTTCAATAGCCAAATTATGGAAATAGTCCAAGTGTTGGCTGATGAATAAAGAGGAGGTGAGACACACACACACACACACACACACACACACTGGAATATTAGCCATAAAGAAGAATGGAATCTTGCTGTTTGCAATGATGTGGCTGGATCTAGAGAGTATTTTGCTAAGTAAAACAAGTCAGTCAGTGAAAGACAAATACCATATGATTTCACTCATATGTGGAATTTAAGAAACAAAACAAACAAGTAGGGGGAGGAAAAAAGAGTGAGAGGTAAACCAAGAAACAGATTTTCAACTATAGGGAAAAAACTGGTAGTTACTAGAGGGAAGGTGGGTGGAGGGGTGGGTTAAACAGGTGATGGTGATTAAGGAGTGCACTTGTAATGAACACAGGGTGATGTATGGAAATATCAAATTACTATATTGTACATCTGAAACTAACATAACAGTGTATGTTAACTAACTGGAATTAAAACAAAAACTTAAAAAAATGCTGATATAAAGTTGATGAGTATCTACACCTCATTCTTGTACAGATTAATGATATTTGAAAGGATATTATTTGAGTCAGTGGTCCTTATTTGTGACTCTCTAAAGGCAAACAACACAAGGTAACATATTTTACCTGTGGCATGAGAAGTAAAGATTAAGACAAATAAATTTATTTATTATTTGTTAAGAAAATAATTTGTTCTGACATACAAAGGAATTGGGGAGAAAGATGTATTTATTCTGCTGTTCTTTGGGAACTATTTGAAAACTATTGAAGAATAGAATGTTTTCAAGACAACAGCAAACAGTATTCTCAAGAATGAACATTTCAAATCTAAAGTGGCTTACATATATACAGAACAATTTTATTTCTCCATTTAAATACCTACATTACTGTGAATCTTAAAAATGAATGTAAATATTCCACATGTAGCACATTCACTTCAAAACTCCTTTTGACACTTTTGATAATAAAATAGCACAATGTGTTAGACTAACCAAATCATATACTGCAGACAAATTCTGGATAGGAAGCATGATAAAGAAGTTCTTATAGAGAAACCAGAACCTGTTTCAACTCTGCAGGTTCGCTTGAATATTGTGGGAGAAGTTTAGATGCACAGTAAAATGATATGATCAGAACATCTAGGGGCTTCTGGTGGCACAGTCTGTTAAGTGTCTGACTTTGGTTCAGGTCATGATCTCCCAGTTCATGGGTTTGAGCCCCACATAGGTCTCTGTGCTGACAGCTCAGAACCTGGAGCTTGCTTCAGATTGTGTTTCCCTCTCTCTTTCTCCCTATCCCATTCATGCTCTGTCTCTCTCTTTCTCAAAAATAAACATTAAAAAATAAAAGAAAGAACATTTACTAGATGACAAGGTATTTGTGCCTTGAATTTTTTTTCAAGCCATATTTTAATATGATCTTATTTGTTCATCATTGAAGAAAAACCACTTTGAATGATTCCACAAGATGTTATGCTATGGGGAAAAGATCTACACATGTGTAGATGGTATCCATTTATTGTGCATTGTATCTATTTCTTGACAAAAAGTTGAAAACCTTCAAAACCAAAGGCACTATTTATTTCAATCATCATTTCACACTAACCCATGTAAGTAATTCATAGTTTTCTCTCTTTATATATGCATGGTACAAAACCAAACCTGCATCTAAAGATTAATAATGATAATGATGGCAACAGTATTCAATTATTTCCTTAAATGGTCTTTCTTTTTTTAAGTTTCTTTATTTATTTTAAGAGAGAGAGAGAGGGAGAGAGAGATCCAAAACAAATTGTGCACGGTCAATGTAGAACCCAACTTGGGGCTTGAACTCACAAACCATGAGATCATGACCTGAGCCGAGATCAAGAGTCAGATGCTTAACTAACTGAGCCACCCAGGTATCCCTCCTTAAATATTATTCAATTTCAGGTTCATTTTTAATTGTTAATCAGTAATTACCTAAATCATTAACTTAAGCTGTTTAGATATCTTTCTGAAAATAACTAACTAAAAATAACTCATTCAATTTCTGAGATTCAATGAGTCTTCAATTTACTTTAACTTTCTGCCAAAGACCATGTTGGCTCCCTTCAAGACAGTTCAAAATATAAATGATAGCCACCTGGCTGTTTAGCGTGCACATAATTGATTGTTGGCAAAAAGAGATGTAAA
The DNA here is from genome assembly GCF_023721935.1 of Panthera uncia. NCBI lineage: Eukaryota > Metazoa > Chordata > Mammalia > Carnivora > Felidae > Panthera > Panthera uncia. Next base: position 100,262,317 of record NC_064817.1, read on the forward strand.
GGGAAAGCTTTTAAATTGGAAAAGGAATATTCCTTAAGGACATGAGATCTCAAAATTGGCAGAGGTGTTATCAGTCTGTAAGGAACAGTTGAACGGCAAACAATGTGCCAGTACAACAGATGTATTTTTGGACTATGGGAATTAAAACAACAACACACTACAATATATAAAAGACAAAGGATATATAATTTAAAAAAAAACATCTAACAGAGTTAACACTAAAAAGAAAGTGTCTTTTTTTCTCCATTGAAATTAAGGGACTTCTGTACGTACTATTTAGTAATGATAATGAATACAATTTTGCATTTGTATGTTTATGATTAGGTATTATGGCAAGAAAAATCAATATTATATTTAGGTAGAACTCTATTAAAATAATAAAGACTTAAAATTTTTTTAATTAAAAAAGATTAAAAATTTTTATATGAGGCTTTGATACAATGATGCAGTTGTTAATACTCACTACTGCAAGCATTTTGGTGTCATTAATACTTTTGTCTTATTGTACCAAAGATCCATTAAGCCAGACCTAATCTTATAAGCCAAAACACTGAGGATGATAAACTCAGTGGAATATACTAAGGCAAACCTTACATAGAGAAGCAATGGAGAGATCACAGAGGAAGACAGAGATATCAGAGAATCAGAGACAGTCACTGATAGTATAGTATATTAGAGCTATATTTGAAGGGAAAGTGGTACCTAAAGAGCTTTTCTATACAACAATCTGGGCACATTGCTTTCCCTAACTAGACTCATATAGGGAATAAATTTAGGGAAATTCTTACTTTTTGTCCCTTAAAATCCAACGTGAGTATCTCATAAAGTATAACAATTAGAACAGTACCTTATATTAGTAGGAACTCAGATATTTCTTGATTTGTTTACTGATTTAATCAACCACAAGTCTTCAATTTAAGATAAAGGCATTGCTTAAGTACGTAATGCTGATTTATTACAATGCCATTTTTTCTGAAATAGCTTCTGTGTGTGTGTGTGTGTGTGTGTGTGTGTTACATATTAATTTACTCACAAGAGTACTGAATTAGGTATTGAGGATAGAGCTAGCAACAAACCCAACAAAAATACTTTCATTGGGAGAAACATACAATAAATAAATAAGGAATTAAAACATGTGGCATGATAAGTAATGATAAATACTACAAAGAAAAATTAAGCAAGAAAGAAGTAGAGAGGGCTGATATTTTAAATAAAATATTCAACACAAGCTTCAGTAAGGTAAAAGTTGAGGAAATATTTGAAATTTGAGAGAGCTGTATAAGCAACTATTTGGAGGAAGAGCACTACAGGCAGAGGAAACAAAGTTATAAACAATGAGATGAGATAAAATGGTATTTTAAAACCATGCAAAGTTGATGTGATCACCTAGGGATTGAGTGAAATGCAAAGGCCCCAAGATTGACTTCACACCCAAGTTTTGGACACACCAAAGTCCTGAGTGATCTATTACAGATGTTCTCTGCCTCTGCTTCTCTGCCTCTCTCTCTCTCTCTCTCTCTCTCCCTCTCTCTCTCTCTACTAAATTCTTTGAGTTCTCTCATACATACTCAAGAATGAGAGCTAGTGTAGCCAACCATACTGTTTGCATTATTCTGATCATTAACTGTTAAAAACAGTATACTGCCAAGTGCACTCTATCTCACTATCCTGAGTTAAGTATGCACTGCAATGTGCCATGTTTACTCTACTGTGGCCTTTGTACCCTTTATTTTAGGTTCTGGTCAACAGTTTTGATAAAAGCATTTAAAGCAATAGTATTAGGACAGTCCCAAGGGAAAAAACTATTAAGCTGGTTATTAACATATAAGTTTTATGATGGTCAAAATTGCCTTCAGTCAAATGGTGGAGGAAATAAGATAAAAATAAGAAAACAAACAGGGATTTGGGAAGCCCTTTGACATTATAAAATGCATCACAAGCTACTGAAACTTGGGAGGACTGACTAGAATGATGTGAAAGGTAGTTGGAAGCAACTATGACCAGAGACATTTTATGACTTCAGGGGACTTAGAGACAACAATATGTAATATTGTTAATATAATATTCTTGGACATTTTCCCATGGGGACTGTGCTGAAAAGGCTTTGGCTGATTCAGTTCATATTTCCATTTCTAGAGATACAAAATGCAGTATACAAATACACACACAGAGCTACACACATATATACATACATGTATTCTTTTTTTCTGTTGGTTGGCTATAAAGCTATGCTTCCAATGGAAATATTCCTTATTTTTAAAGGATATATTCTTTTCCAGTCCAATATTATTATGTTTTTTCAGGTGGAATGTGCTTGAAATTCATCTAGAAGAGAGAGAAGGTCTTAAAGATTTCTAGTCCAAAATCACTGTTTTACGTATGACTAAACAGGTCTAAAGTAAGCAATAACTTGTATAAGGTCACTACATCAAATAAGTGACAGATACAGTACTTTAATTTAGGTCTCCAGACTTCTTCTGCATGTGGAAAATTAGACATAAGCAAATACAAACCAAATAAGCCTATAAGATATTTTCTCCTTTATCCTCTAAACTCATATGTTTTTCTCTTCTTGAATATTCAAATGTGTATCCCAGACAAAGAACCATGAAACATGTATGGAACTTTTATTTAATTTTACCAAAGTAAATACCAGTATACACTTTGAGGAAAGGAACCAGGTATGACTCATCTTTCTTTATTTCTGTTGCAACCAACAAAAATATTTCATATATTGTGAGTACCCACTGAAAGCTGATTGAGTAAAAGGGATTATTTCTTGAAATATTATACAAAAATGAATTACAACATATGAACCATATGGTTTGTTTTCCATTGAGTAATAACTGTTACCACTTATCAATTGCCAGGTACTGTGCTATGAGATTCACATGTATATTTATCTTCACAAAAATCCTATGAGATAGGTTTTATTACCCTCCCTCTATTTTAGATTAGGAAACTGAAGTTCAACTAATATGCAACTTTCCAAGGCAATACAGGAGGCAGATGTATGCAGCAGCGACCAGAACCTGGGCCTGACTGATTTCACATTGAACTGCCTCCTGATCTAAAAAGAAAAATAAAAACACCAATGAGAGTCACAATTAATAGAAAACACAAGATTGAAAAGTATTATCTTGTACCAAATCTGCATAGGACAGTAGGAGAATGAAATTTTCTATATGATTTACTGGGACTTGTTTTCCAATATTTTTCAGTGCTTCTGGCTTTTAGTAATGACACAATTATTTAAGCTGGAGGTAAGAGGAAAGAGAGTCTAACCCAATGATTCCATCAACAATTATAAAAACAAATACAGTAAAGCTTTTGGCCCACTAATGGCTGTAAATAAAATCTTGGGGAATAAAAATTTCAATGAAGCACATGATAAAAAGCATCTGAACATTTGGCAAAATGTTTTAAAAACTATATATTAAGTCAATTTTCTGCCTTATATTCTATATGGCAGCATATTTTTATTATTGAATATCTATTCATGAAACCTACTTCAGTTGAGCTACTCTGAATAATGACAGCTAATAAGAACCTACAACATATTTAGCAAGTATTTAAGGATGTATTAGTCCTCACAGCAAGTGTTTAAGAATGTATTAAAATCTTCATTTTACAGAACAAGTGTCATAACTCACCAATCCAAAAAGACCCTGAACACGCCAATTAAACATTTGTGGCAGTTCACAAGAATTTCAGACAAATGTGGGGACAGTATTGTTATAAAACTAATGCCAATGACTTAAGCTAGGATTGTTTTTCACATCTTTGAAATTATGTCTTATCTAATCATTTTAGCAAATATTTCTTTAATTGGTATACCTCTAAAAATGGAATTTGAAATTCTGATCAATTAAACTACTTTGGAAATTGTGCCTCCTCTGTTTTCTAGAAATTTGTCCACTTGTATTTCAAAAATTTTCTATCAGTAACTCTAGAAAACTGTACTTTTCTGAACTATCCATTGCTTTCATATGCTATTCTTGCACTAAGAGTGAGGAACCAACATAACTTTCAAAAATCCTTCCAGGAGCAGAAGGTGGTACAAAGACATATCTGTCACTTTAGTCTATCAAGGGAAACCAAAATACCACATCTTGGGGAAGCAGATTCCTAAGGGAGCACTCCACAGGTTAATAATAATGCAAAGCTTTGTAACTGTCAGTGAAGGTACCATTTGTATGAATGAAATAAAATTAGATTTCTGTAGTGTGTTTTCCATATGAAATTCAAAATGAGCAAACACGTACTTCTGACCCACTCAATAGTATATTATTTTTCTACCCTCCACATTCCCAAGCAAATGAATGTAGCAAGCAACACTACTTGGTGTTAAATCCTGTCTAAAAACTTGTAAAATCTCAATTGCAAAATATAAGTACTTCCCATAGTATTCTTACTGCCATTCTGAAAATGTACTTGAAAAATATAGTATTGCCTAAATCAAAAAACACAAAGATGTTACTGCACTATTTTGCTTTGTCTAACAACCTCATTCATAACTAATGGGAATAAATATCTGCTAGAATAATTTAAAATATCTCACTCTCATTCTTTCTTTACTCTGAGAAGCTCAATTTTGCAATTACTGATTAGTGTGGCAAACAGCTACCTAACATCCAAACACCCTTGATAGAAATTTAATGAAAGAAAGTCCTAATGAATTTTAAGTGGAGTTTCACCAACACACTAACTACTTTACTTTCAGATAGTAATACAAAAAATTCTGAGTTTCAAAATTTGGAAGCCCTGAAGTATGATTTGGGCTTTGCATATTGAAGTCTTATTGTAGGACACAACCTTTCCTGGTTCTTAATTTCCTCATATGTAAAATCAAGAAAATGTTTTACTTGCCCGTTTTCATAGGTTGTTATGAACATCATATGAAATTCAAAATATAATCATGTATTTAAAGCTGTTAAGTAAAATACCTGAATATGAGATTATTTTTAATTGAATTTGGGGAAAACAATTAAGAAATAGCAAAAGTTATAAATTCTAAATAATTTTAAGGTAATACAATTTGATTATTTTCAAGTGTAGGAAGTAATTCACACTAGGTTTACACCTTATTGACCAGTATAATGAATGGTTAAGAATAATTTATAATTAACATTTCATTGTAAAGGGAAATGTTTATTAAGGTCATTGAAATATTTCTCCTCTTGAAAGTCTAAAATTGAGCTGTGGTTGCCACATGTGGTTACTTATATTAAAATTAATAAAACTTAAGAACAAAATTAAATTCTTCATTTATATTAACTACATTTCCAGTGCTCGATAGCAATGTTTTATTTTACAGTACTACTCTATTTTACAGGCTACTAAATTTTACAGTAGAGATATAGAACATTTCCCATGTCATAAAAAATTCTACAGTACAGGGCTACTGTATAGACAGAAGGTAGCATTTCAGTTGGAACTTGAAAGGTGTGTGAATTTACCAGTCAAAAAACACATGGATGTATGAGTATAGGGGTGAGGGATTTTGTTGGACAGTGCTACTCTAAATAGTCTTAGTTCTCCCAACAAACTTATTTATACCTTTATTTAGCAAAACTTTTATTCATAGTTATCACAGTGCCTTTTTATAAATGTTTATTTATTTTGAGAGAGAGAGAGAGAGAGAGAGCATGAACTGGGAAGTGGCAGAGAGGGAGAGGCAGAGAGAGAATCCAAAGCATGCTCCATGCAGGGCTTGCTCTCACGACTGTGAGATCATCACCTGTGCTGAAATCTAGAGTCACTTAACCAACTGAGCCACCCAGGAGTCCTCACTTTTTTTAATGTTTATTTAAAGATATCACAGTGTTAAAACCTAGCCAAGCTCTAATCCAGTAATTATGCTTTAAAGAAAAAAACGTGTATTAAATAGCAGCATTTAGTGATGGCACATAAACAAATGATGCATTTTAAATTTTTTAATTCTACACAATTTTTAAGTTTAACTTGAATCTAAGCCACAGTCCATCAGAGTTGTGCAAAACATTAGTGATTCAAAACTTCCATTTTGGAAAAAAAGGATACTAAGGCTAAAAGGTGAGGAAAGTCTTGCAAACAAAATTTGGATTTTAAATGTTATTGATATTATTAATAGAACCAAGAACGGAAATACCTTAGTTTCATTCTTGATTTTGGTATCAATTAGTAAAATCCTTGCCATTCTTATGTTTCTCCCCATACGACACCAAAGACTTATTTTGTTAGTAGCTATGCCATGAATATATTGTGTATAGTTTGTTGATAAAACCTTTAGAAATTCTATTTTTTATTATTTTTTTAGTATTTATTGATTTTTGAGAGAGAGAGACAGAGTGCGAGGGGAGGAGGTGCAGACACACACACACACACACACACACACACACACAGATTCCAAAGCAGGGTCCAGGCTCTGAGTTATCAGCACAGAGCCTGACATGGGACTCAAACACACGGGCCGAGAGATCATGACCGGATCCAAAGTTGGACATTTAACCAACTGAGCCACTCAGGTGGCTAGACTTTTTATTAAAGGGATCATTTTCACTATTCTTTGGATATTCAAATATGCTGAAAATTTTGACAAGAAGTAATGAACTTGAATAGAAATTTACAAATTTACCCATTTAATCTGTTGGAAAATTCAGAGTTGATTGAAATAGAAAATAAATGGGGCTCCTGGGTGGCTCAGTCGGTTGAGCGTCCGACTTCAGCTCAGGTCACGATCTCGCGATCTCGCGGTCCGTGAGTTCGAGCCCCGCGTCGGCTCTGGGCTGATGGCTCAGAGCCTGGAGGCTGCTTCCGATTCTGTGTCTCCCTCTGTCTCTGCTCCTCCCCCATTCATGCTCTGTCTCTCTCTCTATCTCAAAAATAAATAAACGTTAAAAAAAATAAAAAAAAAAGAAATAGAAAATAATTAACAATCTATCTATATCCTGATTATTTTATTTTTTTAAGTTTATTAATTTATTTTGAGAGAGAGAGAGCATGAGTGGGGCAGACATAGAGAGAGAGGGAAAGAGATAATCTCAAGCAGGCTCCTTACTGTCAACATGGAGCCTGACACGGGGTTCAATCTCATGAAGGGTGAGATCATGACCTGAGCTGAAATCAAAAGTAGGACGCTTATCTGACTGAGCTACCCAGGTCCCTCTATTTTATTTTTTAAAAGTGCAATTATTTATTTTGAGACAGTGGGGGCAGGGGAGAGAGAGAGAGAGAGAGAGAGAATCCCAAGCAGAATCCATGCTGTCAACGTGGATCCCGATGTGGGGCTCAATCTCACGAACTGTGAGATCATGACCTGAGCTGAAATCAAGAGTTGGATGCTTGACCAACTGAGCCACTCAGGCACCCCATCTATATCCTACTTATACAGGTAGAAGTATTGATTCTTAAAGTCCCAGATAAAAATTCAACCTTGAAAATGATTCACACATTTAATTTTTTTTTAACTGAAGGTCTGTGATGTATTAGGCACAATGCTAGGCCCTAGCTCCATATACCTAGAGTATAATTTGATTATAGTCTAATGAGCAAAAACAGATATATAAAAAGATCAATGAAATGGTTAGTAAGCAGCATACATTTAATAGTCAAACGCCATGTATAAGGCACTGTAATACAGTGTAGTAACTGCTGCTGGAAGAGTGGACCAGGCTCAATGGAAACTTAGAAAAAAGATCATCTAATTAATAGTTCTTTTTCTGTGCTGCTATATTACTCTTTACACTTTATTATATCACATATTCTTTATCCTTCATCTTCAGTAGTTATCTGTTTATGCATTTACCTCTTCTAATAACTCATAAGCAATTGAATAACAAGGACTTTATTTTGAACCAGAGAGCCTAGTATCTTGTAATACACACGGTGGATACTTCATAAATGTCACATGAATACTTTTTAATAGACAATAAGAATAAGTATGTAATGTGCAATGCATTTTGATTGTAAATGGACTTTTACTTGGTTTATGTAGTTTTTTGAAAATAAATAAAACATTCTGATAATGTTACAGTCCAACCTTTTTGTTGCTATTTTTTATATTAATGCAAAAAATAACATTTTCAACAGTCCATTGGAATATTTGATTAAAGCTACCTTTGGTTTTGAGTATCTTATTTCTGTCAGAAAGAATGATGACCCTAAAATAGGTTTTAGGTTTTGTGAAGTAAGACTGTTACCCAACCATATGTTTCTCTGTCTTTCTTGTCAATAGAGATCCAGTTGCCATGGCAACCGAGTTGTGTAGAATGTTACAGGGCAGCATTTGTTGACAGTTTCCAGTCGGATTACTGCCCAGCCAGGCTCTTAGAAGAAAAGAATGCACATTCTATTTCAACAGTTTAACAAAATGCACTCCTTGGTCTAAATTGAACACACTCCCTATTCAAGATGTCCCTAAGATGCCAATATACATATATTGGTGGGGGGAACACTTAAAAAATAAATTTGCCTGTATCTGAAAGGGTGATGTCTCTGTATAATTGATGCAATATAATGTAAAAAGATTTATTTTGGTGAAGAGCCTCAAGAAAGTGTCTTTTGTTTTGTCTTGTTTTTGTTTTCATTGATATATAATGAACATAATATTGTATTAGCTTCAGGTGTACAACATATTGATTCAATAATTCTATACATTACTCAATGCTCACCATGATAATTGTAGTCATCATCTGTCACCATATAACATTATTACAATATTATTGACTATATTCCTTATGCTGGGCATTTTATATACATGACTTACTTATTTTATAACTCGAAGTTTGTACCTCTTAATCCTCTTTGTCTATTTCACTCATCCCACCACCAATTTCCCTGCTGGCAACAAGCAGTTTTTTTCTCTGTATTTAATAGTCTGTTTTTCTTTGATTCTTTGTTCAGGTGTTTTGTTTTTTTTTTTCTCCTAGATTCCACATATAAGTGAAATCATATGGTATTTGCCTTTCTCTGTCTGGCTTATTTAACATAACACCTTCTAGGTCTAGTTGCAAATGCCAAGATCTCATTGTTTTTTGTGCCTCAATAATATTCCATTGGATATATATATATATATATATATACACCACATCTTCTTTATCCATTAAACTATGGATGAACACTTGAGTTACTTCCATATCTTGGCTACTATAAATAATGCAGCAATGAAGATACAGGTGCATATATCTTTTTAAATTAGTATTTTTATTTTCCTTGGGTAAATGCCCTGAAGTAGAATTACGGGATCATATAGTAATTCTATTTTTAACTTCCTGAGGAGACTCCATACTGGTTTTCACAGTGGCTGCACCAATTTAAATTCCCACCAAGAGTACATGAAGGTTCCCTTTTCTCCACATCCTTGCCAACACTTGTTATTTCTTGTCTTTTTGATTCTAGCCATTTTGACAGGTATAGGGTGACATCTCCTTGTGGTTTTGATTTGCATTTCCCTGATGATTAGTAATGTTGAGTGTCTTTTCATGTGTCAGGTGGTCTTTTGTATATATTCTTGGAAAAATGTCTATTCAGATCTTCTGCCCATTTTTAATTGGGTTATTTGTGGGTTTGGTGTGTTGATCTCTATAGTATACACAAGAATACACTCAAAATGATTTAAAGGTCTTTATGTGAGACCTGAAACGATGCAACTCCTAGAACAAAACATAGGCAGTAATCTCTTTATTATTGACCTTAGCAACATTTTTCTAGATATGTCTCCTCATGCAAAGGAAACAGAAGCAAAAATGAACTACTGTGACTGCACCAAAATAAAAAGCTTTTCTAGAGTGAAGGAAACCGCCAACAATGAAAAGTCAAGCTAATGAATGGGAGAAGATATTTGAAAATGGCATATTAGATAAGGGTCAGTATCCTAAATGTACAAAGAAAGTACCTTTTGAATCTTCTCATTCAAAAAAACACCTTGTATAGGAGTAGTATTATGAATAAAATGTAGAGATGCAGGAACAGTTTTGCTCATTATCATGGTTCTTTCCTCATTCTTACAAATACTTTTAAAATATGATTATAATATATGGTAAGTTAGGAAATTTTCTTCATCTGCTGTTTCTATAATTTATTTATGACTGAAAATAAATGCATTGCCCCATGGATGAGTGGAGAAAGATAAAGAGAGAGAATTCTAGATTTACCCCAACTTCCCCGGAAATTACGTTTTTGTAGGCCAGGGATGAGCTGGAAGATCACCTGAGTTGACCCGTGATTTCAAAAATTGACGATCCAGCTAGAACTTATTTGCCTTCTTCGGCAAAGAAAATATATAAGCTTAGAGGACAGTCCCCAATCTATGTCACTTTAACGCATAAACAGCTTTGCAGTTCAGGCTATGAAGAAGATAGTCAGGTCCAGAAAAAGAAGATAAAATATGGGAATAAATTTGCAAAAGCTTTAAAAAGAAATTCAGGCAGAACCAAATAATTCAAGAAAACAGTGGTGCTAGTGGTTCCTGATTCCAATCCAGACTCTTCCTTCTCTAGGTGACTGGACCCCAGAAACACCCAGTGAGAACGCACAATCAAAAAAATTATCAGTCATTGACACTGTATTTGGTACAAGCCCACACATCCTTCCCTGAGGTTATGGTTTAATTTACTCAATCTCTCTTCTAAATCCTACTAACGTTCTGTAGCCCTACCTTTCTATGATAATCTGAATGATTACAAGAAGAAAATCTAAAGTGAAATTTCTTAAAGTTAGGGTTAATAAGTCCTTGAACTTGGATTAAAAAATACATCTGATTTTCACTAATCTTTCATTGAAATTCATCATTTCCCTAAGTTATTGTTGGCAATAATTCAAAGTGCTTTTACCAGAATCTCAACTTGGTCACCAATATAAACTATAAATATTATATAACATCACACTTTTTGTCAATGTCACCAAAATCATTATATTCATCATTACTTTCAATTGTGTTAGCTCTTAGTCCCACTACTAGAGGTTTTGTTTTATGTGTTAATAGTGAAGTGCATATATTGCCATAATACATGTTTATTTTTAGAATATTTTGATAACTGCATTTGAATGTAGTTGGTTTTCTTTGTAATCATTTGTATTTCATTTTATACATCTTAAAATATTATTCTGTAAAAGGGGTCTATCAGTTTTCCCAAGCAGCCTAAGAGATGAATGATGTGACAAGAGGTTAAGGATTCCTCCTATAGAAGAAGGGGAAGAAATCAATAAACTGTTTCATCACACTATGGCTTAGAGTAAAGGAATCACTTCACTCTTTATGTTGTTTGTTTTGTGTCGTTTCACTTTTGCTTTACGCTTTAAATAAACTAAAATTTGCTTAGTGTTTCTAAAATTTACTTGAGGAAAAGAAACACGTAAAGCCTTCCTTAAAAATACAAATTCCTGAGACCACCCTAGACTTACTGAATCAGAGAGATGGACTTGGTATTTTGTGTTGTAACAAGCACAAACCTGTGTTTTTATCTTAGGAAAAATTGTAGGAAAAAAACTGAATTAGAGGAATCATGAAAGATTGAAAGTGAGAACTCAGTGAGAGGTATAACAACTCAGTGACTAGGATTTGAAACCAGAATAATCAACATTGCTTTGCTAGCCAAGAAGTTGCTGACAGATCTAGACAAGTGGATCTAAATGTGATTTCCAGACCAACAGTAGTCACATCACATGAAAACTTGTTAGACATGAAAATCATTGAAACCCACCCCAGGCTTCCTCTCTCACTACAAGATCACATGGAATGAATAACCAAGGCTCACCTAAGTGATATCTTCTGATGGTGGGGCCTAGCAATTTCTATTAAAAAAAAAACAAACTCATCAGTTCATCCTGACTCAGGCTCATACCTGAGAACCAGTGGAATTAATGGTGACTTTGTGCCATATTAAAGGGTTTAATCTTTCTGGGAAGAAAAACACCAGCAAGATAGCCAAACAGGTGATTTCCAATTTTAGTCTCCCTCACAGAAAGAAGAACTAGCAACTATTCATAGAACAACTTTACGAAGATCCCAGAACACAGGAGTAAGCCTGGCTCAACCCCTTGGAACCACAAAAATTGAGGGAAAAAAAAAAACTACTAGAAAGGTAAGAGGAATGGTTTTACTTTAAGCAACTCATCTCTCCCCTATACCAGTGCAGTGCTATACTGAAGGGTTCACTTTGGGCTTACAGTTTCTCCAGCGAGAAAAGAAGATTACAAGGTAGACATTCAGCTGTCTCAAATTTCAGAGATGCTTCCTGAGAGACCCACCTACGTGTTACCACACAGGGATCACTTGGAGGGGCAATGGAGCCTGCAGCAACAAGAATGTGGATCATGACAAACAGAGCTCCTGTCGGTGACAGCATCGAACTAACAGATTACAACTAACATCTTTGCTCATCTGCAGAGCTGAGTTGGTGGTCCCATCTGCCTAGGGAGCTCAATCAGCAGTTCTGCCTGGTTTGGGTCCCCCTGCTGGTGAACCATCTCAGATTCGGCCTGGTCAGGGAAGCAAGACACTGGCATCTCCCAACTTCTGAGCATAGACTCCATTCCCAACCAAACCAGTAAGCCTGCCCAGAGATGTAGGGAAACTGCAGAGCACATGGTAAGGCACACCTGGGCAGGGAAGCAAGGAAATGACCCCACTCAATTGCTGAAAAAGGCTGAAATTGGAGACTGCTTCTTCAAATATGCATATACCAATGCAAGTATACAAGGATTACAACAAAGAAGCAGGTAAATATGACACTACCTGAGGAAACTAACAAAGCTTGAATAATGAACCCTAAGACATGGAGATTTATGGACTGACAAATAACTCAGAATAATCATCTTAAAGAAATTCAGTGCGTTAAAAGAAAACACAGATAGACAACTAAGTAAAACTACGAAAACACGCATGAACAAAATGAGAAGCTCAACAAAGAAATAGAAACCTTAAAAAAAATGATCTAGAATGGAAAAACACATTGCCTGCACTGAAGAATTTAATAAAGGGCTTCAACAACAAACTCAATCAAGATAAGGAAGAAGGCATATCATTTGAAATTACCAAGTAATAGAAGAAAAAAGAATGAAGAATAAAAAAGGAAAAAAGAGTGAAGACAGCCTACATAAATTATAGAATATCATTTAGAAGAATCTATGCATTAGGTGCGCCTAATGCACCTAGTGTGCAACTAGTGTGGCTCAGTCGTTTAAGCATCCGACTTTGACTCAGGTCATGATCTCACAGTTCATGGGTTCGAACCTCACATTGGGCTTTGTGCTGACAGCTCAGAGCCTGGAGCCGGCTTTGGATTCTGTCTCCTTCTCTCACTGCCCCTCACCCACTCATGTTCTCTCTCTCTCAAAAATAAATAAATGTTTAATTTTTTTTTAAAAAAAGAATCTATGCATTAAAAAATAATCTATGTATTATTGGAGTTCCAGAAGGAGAAGAGATGGAGAAACAGTCAGAAATCTTAAAGAAATAATAGTGGACAAGTTCTGAAATATGGGAAGAGATTTGGACATCCAAGTTTATGAAGCTCATAAGTCCACAAAATGTTTCAACTCAAAAAGATCTTCTCCAAGTCCTATTTTAATAAAACTGTATAAAATTGATGACAAAGAGAATTAAGTCCTATTATAAAAAACTATAAAATTGATGACAGTCCTATTATAATAAAACTATATAAAACTGATGACAGAAAGAGAATTATATTGTTATTTATTTTTTAAATCTTTTATTTGTTTATTGAGAGAGAGAGAGAGAGAGAGAGAGAGAGAGAACAAGGGAAGGGCAAAGAGAGGGAGAGAAAGAATCCCAGGCAGACTTCATGCTGTAAGCACGGAGCCCTACAAGGGGCTTGAACTCACAAAGGATTAGATCATGACCTGAGTGGAAACCAAGAGTTGGATACTTAACCAACTGAGCCACTCAGGTGCCCCAGAAAGAGAATTTATTATTTATTATGTATTATTTTTTATTTTTTATTTTTAAAATATTTATTTATTTTTGAGAGAGAGACACAGTGTGAGTAGGGGAGGAGCAGAGAGAGAGGGAGACACAGAATCTGAGGCAGGCTCCAGGCCTTGAGCTATCAGCACAGAGCCTGACATGGCGCTCGAACTCATGAACCGTGAGATCATGACCTGAGCTGAAGTCAGAAGTTCAACCGAATGAGCCACCCAGGCGCCCCCAGAAAGACAATTTTAAAAGCAGCAAGAGAAAAAATAATTCTTCACATACAAGGCAATCTCCCAGAAAACTATCAGTGGTTTCCTCAAGAGAAACCCTGTAGGCCAGAAGACAGTGGGGTGATATGTTCAAAGTGCTGGAAGAAAAAAAATTAAAAAAACAAAAAACAAAAAACTCAAAAAACAAAAATTACTTTAATCCTGAAAAATCATCTTTTGAAAATAAAGGAGAAATATATAGGAATTCCCAGACAAATAAAAGATGAAATAATATATCACCACTAGACCTGCCTTAAAAGAAATACTAAAAGAAATTCTTAAAGCTAAAATGAAATGACACAAATTGGTAACATGGAAACATAGGAAAATGTAAAATGGAGTGGTAAAGATAAATATGGAGTCAAATCCAGAATTCTCCAATATTGTAATATGGTGCTTTAGTAGTCACTTCACTCTAATATGAAGATTAAAGGACAAAAGTATTAAAAATAAATATCACTAAATTAGTTAATGTATACATTATATAAAGAGATGTAATTTAGGATATCAAAAACATAAAATATGGGGAAGAAGAGAAAAGGTTTTGTATGCACTTGAAATTATGTTGTTATAGTTGAAAATAGGCTGCTGTAAATGTAACTATAGGATATATTACATAGGTGTCATGGTAACCACAAAGCAAAAACCTGCAGTACATACACAAAAGACAAAGAGAAGGAAATTAAACCATACCACTATAAAAAATAATTAGCTCAGAAAGAAAGGAACAAAAGAACTATGAAAGAGTCGGGGGGCAATAAGATGGTATCAGTAAGTCCTTACCTACCAATAAGTGTTTTAACTGTAAAGGCATAGATGGCTAAGTGGATTAAAAAAAAAAGTATGCTGCTTACAAGAGATTCACATTTGCTTTAGGAACACACATAGGATCAAATTGAAGGAATCTAACAAGATATTCACACAAATGGAAACAAAAGAGAGCAGCGACAGTTATATCAAATAAAGTAGACTTTAAGTCAAAAGCTGTAAAGGGAGACAAAGAAGACTGTACAGTGACAAAGGGAAAGATATAACAATTATAAATATATATGCACCTAACATCAGAGCACTAAAACATATTAAGCAAGTACTTAAAGATCTGAAGGAAGAAATAGATAACGATACAATAATAGTAGGGGACTTCAATATCTAACTTTCAGGAATACATGATAGATTGTGCAGAGAGAAAGCCAATAAGGGAACAGTGGACTTGAACTATATTTTAGACTATATTTTAGACTACCTAATGGACATATACAGAACATTCTATCCAATAGCAGCAGAATACACATTCTTCTCAATTGTGCAAAAATACTCTGTATTATACGAAATGGTCACAAAACAATTCAAAGCAAATTTAAGAAGATTTAAGTCCTACCAAGTTTCTTTTCTGATCACAATGGTATGAAACTTGTATCAATTACAGGAAAATAGGACAATTTACAAATGTGTGGGAATTAAATACACTCTGATCAATCAATGGATCAAAGAAGAAATCAAAGGGGACATTTAGAAAAAGTTAAAACAAATGAAAATGAAAACACAACATAACTGAATGTGATGCAGCAATAACAGTTCTAGATGGAAGATTATAGTGATAAACATTTGCACTAAGGAGGAAAAAAAATCAAATAAACAACCTAACTACATCACAAGTCACTAGGCAAAGAAGAACACATTAAACACAAAGTAAACAGAAGAAAGGAAATAACAAAGATCAGAGCAGTAATAATTAGAGACCAGAAAAACAATAGAACATATCAACAAAAATATGTTTTGTTTTGTTTTGTTTTTTTTAATTTAAATAAGGGCACCTGGGTGGCTCAGTCGGTTGAGCTTCCAACTCTTGATTTGAGCTCAGGTCATGATCCCAGGTGGTGGAATCTAGCTCCATATCAGGTTCCATGCTGAGTGTGGAGCCTGCTTAAGATTCTCTCTCATGCTGCCCCTCTTTCCTGCTCACACACTCTGTCTCAAAAACAAAAGGAATGGAACCTTTTATTTCAAGTATGAGAGGCTCCCAGTGAAATTAAAATGATTTTTCTACTCTAGAAAATAAGGATACACCACACAAAATGATATAATTTGTATACTTTATGATTTTCCCCAGACAGTACTTTATCAGAGTCATTTTTATAGAGAATAATACAATTCCTGTGGCCCATTTTAATATTGAGACACTGGTTCATCTGTTAATACTTTAAATGAATCATAAATTTGTTTTATGTTTACAGTGGGAAATAAAAGTCCAGATAGAAACACAAAAAAAGAACTTTTTAAAAAAATCAAATATTCCTCTGGGGACTGAATCCCTATTTCAAATTCTGAAGATTCACTATTTCTAGTTCACATAAAATGTACATTTCCAAGTCTTAAATTATTTCTTGGTACCTATCATGCATGAATTTCAAAATGAAGCTATATATTTGGAGAATTAGGTATAATCCATTAAAGGTATATTTTCATTAAGGAATCTACTCCTGAAATCATTGTTGCACTATATGCTAACTAACATGGATATAAATTAAAAAAAATAAATTAAATAAAAATTTAAAAAAGTATATTTTCAATTATGATTAAAAACAGAGGAGTAAACAAATAATTAAATAACTGATCAAATAAACATAACTAGCTCTGATAGCACAAACAAGAAGTTATATTGAATTATCTCTATTATATGCTTGGTCAAATTTGTACCAATATTTATCAGTTTTCAATTACTAAAAAACTGAATAAACTCTGCTTAAAAATATTTTTGAATCACTGCTAGCAAATGGACATTGTCTTTATATTTTCATATAAAGAACTGATTTCAGATTATGTGATGTGAACTACTTACATTGTGTTCTGCTGTCAGGTTTTAACAAAGATATCATTTGGCACCATATCATGTGTCACAGATCACAGATGTATTTAAAATAAATCAAGATGCTTTGTGTCACTATGGTATGAACACACAAATCCAGCAAATGGTTATTTAGGAAGACTGACCAAATTGATTGATAGTAAAGCCTAACTTGATCTTGTATATCATATACTATGACATCTAAAATTTAGGTAGCATTTTTTTTATTTGCCACTTCTGGACTATTTAGGGTTTAGGTAGATAGACGATGATGATGATGATGATGATGATGATGATGAAGATAGATGATAGATAGATAGATAGATAGATAATAGATAGATAGATAGATAGATGATAGACATCTGTGATCATTGATTTTTAGGAAAATTTACTTCTCTCTTGACAGTTCAATATTTACATTTGTAGTGGTTTTAAATCTGTTAATATTTTAGTCACACTTTTTGATACTAGTCAATTTAATTTTTCTGAATATTCCATGTGAAAGTTCCTTACACTTATATAGCACTTAATTCTTCTCAAATCCTTTTCAAATACATTATCTCATTTGATCATCTCTTGTGATATATAGTAGCTAGTATCATAATTACTTATGTAAGAAGAAACTGAGGCCTCTATTGGTCAGACAACTGAGACCAAAATCCAGGACTCTTGACTCTTTATTTTTTTAAATATGTATTTATTTTTTGGAGAGTGTGAGTGGGGGAGAGGCAGAGAAAGGAAGAAAGAGGATCCAAAGTGGGTTCTGCACTGACAGCAGGCTGACAGCAGCAAGCCTGATGTGGGGCTCAAACTCACAAACCATGAGATCATGACCTGAGCCGAAGTCAGACATTCAAGTGATTGAGTCATCCACGTGCCTCAGGACTCTTGACTGTTGGTTTAGTTTTCTATTCTTCACTGGACACTGATTCTTTTATTGATTTATAAAACACCTTATATCTGCAAGTCATTTCAGGTAAATATTTACAACTTGATTTATTTATGCATGCTAGATTTATACAACTATATTACATATTTCTTATGTATCTTGTATCAATTACATATATCCCCAACCACATCCTGATGCATTTCTATCCACTTCACAGAATAAATACTGGAAAAGAATCTCATTGACTTGGAAATCTTTATTTTTCTACTAAAATAATTAATCTGGAATAAAGGTTCTAACTGTCCTAATACTAGCCTTAGTCTCAGTGCCAGATATTGCAGCTTATAATTTTTCCTAATTCTGGATAGTTAAACCAAAACATTTTGTACCTTGAATTATCATTAAGAATCAGTGAACTCCAATATATATATAAGAAGTAAACTATTTTTAAATACTAATGAATTTCAACAATAAGGGTATATTTACTACCTTCAAGTCCCTAAGTATATTGTTATTTAGTCATGTAGTATAGAACTAATAAGAACACAAGGGAATAACTGGCATATTATAATTGCAGATATGAAATCGAGATGCCATTTGCAACACATGAACAGATAGGATATTGATTTATATTTATTATCCAAAATGGCTAGACACCATGGTAAAATAGTTATAATTTGTCACTACATGGTATTATTCTTTCTAGCATTGCTAAGTGCCTTGATGTGAAGGTGTTTTTCAAAAGTAACAAGTAGCAGTGCAATTTAGAATATTCTTAAGTACTGAATTCATTATTTGTTTTCCATTCAGAGTATTAAGACATCTCTGTGAGATTACATCAATGTAACTGAGTATTTACTGACATTTTCTCTGGCCCTGAGGAAATAATTAGTACATATAGGGAAACTTGTAAATTTGTTAAGCATTTTGAAGGAAATATCTTTGTGGAAGTATATACATAACAAGTGATGCACTATGATAGATTACTGTTTACTAACAGTAACACTGGGACATGACATTGATTATAAGAGCTTCCCAGATATCTCATTATCCTTGAACTAACCAGTGTGGATTACCCATGGAGCTATTAAACCCTGTAAAAACAATTTTTATTTCTAGGCTTTATCCCAAATTTTTCTGGGGCGATAAGTGAGCTTAGATAGCTGAGCAAGAGATATCTACTGAAAGGAAAAGAGGTTATTTTCAAAACTTCTCCCAGGAGGCCAGAATTAAAGCTGGGATTTCAGTGTGTTATATATTTTCAATTAAGTCAATTGAAACTAAAATATCAGATGTGCCCAAATAGTCCACAACATGGAGTTGATAATATTCCAGGGAAGCTGCTAAACACAGAGCTGTCATATTACCCATTTTCAGGGGTAAAAAGATCCCACACAATTTTAAGTACAATGTGATTTGAAATGACATCTAATATTTGACAAATGTTGAAACCTTTGAACTTAATGTAGTTGCCCTATTCAAGAGAATTGTGTTGCTAGTACAGATTAGGTAGCTAGTGATGATAGAAATAGAGATTCAAGTAAAAATGTAAATAACTTGCTGAGCTCATGGGGAAATACAGACACACCTGTACCTCTACAAGTTATTTGCTTTGTGAAAGCTGGAAATTGCCTTTTGTGGCAGGAAACTCCATACTGCTTACTCAGCTTCATTGTTGAGCCTTCTGCCTTGGCATAAGAGAAGTGGAATTCTGGGTCTGATGAGTTTAGGGAGTTAGCACACACCAAAGAACAAAATTATTTCATTTAGTTCAGGCTGCTTTTACTATTTAGCATCTTGTAAACATGAATCTGTAATAAGATCTAATGGAATGATTCCTGCCATTCTTGAAATTTTCCTTTCTTCTCTCCCTTCCACTCCCACCATGGTCCTTTTTGAGGACAAAGTTCCATTATGTGTGTATGTGTGTGTTTATATATATATATATATATATATATATATATATATATGATTGTGATACATGACATGTGGGATACTGAAGGGAAGCAATCCTGAACCAGCAATCTGTTTAAATCAAATATTCACATCTACAATGGCAAGGGAATTAAAAGCAAAAAAGAACTATTGGGACCTCATGAAGATAAAAAGCTTCTGCATTGCAAAGGAAACAATCAACAAAGCTAAAAGGCAACCGATGGAATGGAAAAAATATATTTGCAAATGACATATCAGACAAAGGGCTAATACCCAAAATCTATAAAGAACTCACAAAACTCCACACCCGAAAAACAAGGGGGTCCAGTGAAGAAATGGGCAGAAGACATGAATAGACACTTCTCTAAAGAAGACATCCAGATGGCTAACAGACACATGAAACAATGCTCAACACACTCCTTATCAGGGAAATACAAATTAAAACCACACTGAGATAGCACCTCATGCCAGTCAGACTGGCTAAAATGAACAAATCAGGAGACTATAGGTCCTGGAGAGGATATGGAGAAACGGGAACCCTCTTGCACCATTGGTGGGAATACAAACTGGTGCAGCCATTCTGGGTAACAGTGTGGAGGTTCCTCAAAAAATTAAAAATAGGTCTATCTTATGACCCATCAATAGCACTGCTAGGAATTTACCCAAGGGATACAGGAGTGCTGATACATAGGGACACTTGTACCCCAATGTTTATAGCAGCACTTTCAACAATAGCCAAATTATGGAAAGAGCCTAAATGTCCATCAACTGATGAATGGATAAAGAAGTTGTGGTTTATATATACAATGGAATACTACTTGGCAATGAGAAAGAATGAAATATGGCCTTTTGTAGCAATGTGGATGGAACTAGAGAGTATTATGCTAAGTGAAATAAGTCATACAGAGAAAGACAGATACCATATATTTTCACTCTTATGTGTATCCTGAGAAACTTAACAGAAGACCATGGGGGAGGGGAAGGGGAAAAAAAGTTAGAGAGGGAGGGAGCCAAACCATAAGAGACTCTTAAAAACTGAGAATAAACTAAGGGTTGATGGTGGGTGGGAAGGAGGGGAAGTGGGTGATGGGCCCTCATCAATATGAGGGCACCTGTTGGGATGAACATTGGGTGTTGTATGGAAACCAATTTGACAATAAATTTCATATTAAAAAAATAAAAAAAAATAAAAAAAGTCAAATATCTTGCAGCCACTGTGTTTATAAATGATTCACTTCAATTATTATATGCTCAGAACTCTTCTAGGCACTGTGGGGAATATAAAATGTGAGAGAAATGGATCTGTCTTCTTGTAAAAGGAAACCCACTGAAAGAAAACATATACCAATGTAAGAAGAATTTCTGGTGTCTATTTGATTGAGATTATTTTTATGATTAGGGTGGGTATCAGCTATACATTATTTAATCACATGAGACAGTTTCTAAAATTTCTTACTTTTCTGTTTTTTTTTCTATTTTATGTGTGTCAGTGTATGTATATTTCTTGTACTGGTTTCATGTATTGGTTTTCTAATCTGATTATATTTCAAGGCACTAATAACTCTATTTTCAGTGGTAAAGAAGACACTGGACATTGATACCTATGGTGTGATGTAGCAATAGAGATATGCAAAATATCACCATTGGATAATCTTAATCAAATACTTATAAAAAGGAAAGTTCTGGGTGACTACATATTTGATACCCTAAAGTATTTTTGTCAAACTAATGAATATAATGAGATTGGCTTATTGCTACTGACTGCATTGGAGGAAATAGGGGGAGATGGTGAGCTCAGGGCATCTAATTCTTAGATCAACTTCTGCATAAATTACCTGAAAATTTCTGTACCTTCCTTGAAAGGAACCCATATTTCCTGTAATGGAAGGTCTGAGATTGTTGAAAACAAAATTCAGAGAATCATACCGTGAGTGGATGATTTGATTTTCCAAACTTGTAAGGTCTCATCTGTTAAAATTAAAAAAAAAGTTAATTTAGAATTATTTGCATACTGAAATTTGTAATGGAGGCATATGGATAGATCCTGATGAAGTTGAGGATAAAGAACTTCCAAATTCTGAGTCTTCTTTACCAAGAGGACCAGCTCTACCACCCCTGTCAGACAAGTTTAATCCTGACTTGCCTAAGGACTTTTTAGTGTCCATCCCTGAGGTAGTTACTTTGTAAGTACCTTGTAGATTCTCCTCAGGACCAATCCCAAGTTTCCCTCTTTATTTCTCAGCCTATTACTTGATGCAAGTCCCAGCAGACCCTGAATGGTAAGGTACAAGGTGAGACCCATGAGGAAGTGCACTAGACTCCAAAATAATGGCATGATTTTTTTTTCAATTTACATAGAAATATTGAAAAGATATATGGGAATAGATAGTAAGGATTTTGGATAATGGTGGAAGAGGTATAAAGTTGGATCAGGCTTAAATTATTAATATAGACCCACTAAGAATTTATTCAATGTTGCAGCTCAAGAGGATAGAGGTCTCTATAAATTTGATTGGTTGGGTGGCTGAAATATGGACCAAAAAGTGCTTACAATAAATGAAGTTTAAATTTCAAAACTTAATACACTGAAAAGGAAGGTATCCGAAGACTTAGGGCGATTGGAATGTTATGGTGGATTTATTATGTAAACTCTGCATACTAATATCAGGAGGGTCAGAGGACACACCTTCCTCTATAATTGTGCAAAATTAACTTGTGAGGTGAGCCTCAGAATTTCTGAGGAACCCTGTAGTTGCTCTCTTTATAATGTTAATTTTTATCCTAGCTTTCCCCAAATGGACCTACAGCCTTTTTACCAGAGTGACTGTACATTAAAGAAACAGAAAAATCAGACTTATCAGGAATTAATGGACACTGGCTCCTGGCTCTAAACTGATAATAATTCCTCAAGACTCAAAATGGCCCTATGGACCATCACTCAAAATAACGGTTTATACAAATCAGGTAATGGAACATAATACTTTGGGTCCAGTGTGTCCCCAAACTGATTTTTTGATATTTTCCCCAGTTCTAGAATGCATAAATGGGATAGGAGCGCTGAGCAACAGGCAGAATTGCCACATTAGTCCCTGATCTGTGGAGTAAGGGTTGTAATGAGATGAAAGGCCAAATGGAGGTCACTAGAACTTCATCTACTTAGGAAAATAGCAAAGAAAAAAATCAGTACCACATTCCTAGGGGGATTGCAGAAATCAATGCCACCATCAAGGGCATGAAGAATGCTGGGATGGTGACTTTCAACACACCTCATTTAACTCACCTATTTGACCTATTTGTGCAGAAAATGGATGAATCTTGAAGTATAAGAACAGATAATCATAAACTTACCCAGGTGATGATTCTAATTACAGCTATTGTACCAGGTGTGGTTTTATCATTTGAGCAATTTAACATATTTGGCACCTGGTATGCAGCTATTGATCTGGCAAAAGCTTTTTTTCTCTATACCTGGTGATAAAGACCACCAGAAGCAGTTGACTTTCAGCTTACAAAGCCATCAGTACAACTTTACTGTCCTGCCTCAGGAGCATATCAACTCTTCAGCCTAATGTCATCATAGGAATGATAGGGACTTGATCACCTTTCCCTTTCACAAAACATTATACCAGTCCATTATGGTATGACATAATGCAAATTAGAACTAGTGAACAAGAGGTACAAATATTCTAGACTTATTTGTAAGACTTCTTTTATGTCAGAAAGTGGGAAAAATCTGTCAAAATTTCAGGGACATAGGTTCATTGATTTTAATAACTTTACCACTCTGGTGGTAAATTTGATAATGGGAGAAGCTATGCATGTGTGGGGGGCAAGAGATGTATGGGAAATCTCTATGCCTTTCCCTAAATTTTGCTACATACTTAAAACTGCTCTTAAAAATTGTATTAATAAAAAATCATAATTTTTAAAAAAAGTTTAGAGGCCTTCAATTTCAGTGAAACTTCTAGAAGTTCAGTGGTATAGGGCACGATGAGGTAGTTTCTAAGGTGTCGGATAGATTGTAGCATCTGGCACCTTGTACAACAAAAATAAACATAATTCCTAGTGGGCTTTTTTTGTATATTGGAGACAGTATATTCCTCATTGGCGTGTGGTATTCTGGCCTATTTACCAAAGCGATATGAAATCTCCTAGTTTTCAGTGGGATCCAGAATAAGAGAACACTTTCCAATAGGTCCAGGCTGTCTTGAAAACGTCTCTGTCACTTGGGCCATATGATCCAAGAGATCCAAGGGTGCTTGAAATGTCAGTGGCAAATAGAGGTGTTCTTTGAAGGTTTGGCAGGCCACTGTCAGTGAATCACTGAGTAGATTCTTAAGATTTTGGAGTAAAGTCCTATCATCCTCTGTGAATAACTGATTTTTTTGAGAAACAACTTTTGGCTTGCTACTAAGTCTTTGTAGAGACAGTTCTTGGCTGTGGGATACCACATTATCATGCTATCTAAGTTGCCCATTATGAACCGGGTGTTATATGACCCATAAGCCATAAAGTTGGTAGTGCATAGCAGCACTTCATCCCCAAATGAAAGTGACTTATACAATATCAGGATTGAACAGTCACTGGAGGCCCAATTAAGTTATAGAACAAAGTGACCCTGATGCATGTTCCCCACCCTGTCCTGCTATATTAACTCCTTTCACCCAGCCTGCACCTATGTCCTTATGTGGAGTTCTCTATAAGAAAAAGCTCAGGCCTGATTTATAGGTAGTTCTGTATAATATGCAGGCACCACCTGTAAGTGGATAGCTGTAGTACTATAGCTCCTTTATGATACATCCCTGAATGACACTGTTGAAAGGAAATTCGCCTGGTGGGCAGAAATTTAAGCTGTGTGCCTGGTTTTTAATTTTCATGGAAAGAGGAATTCCCAGAGGCATTAAGGTATACAAATTTATGGGCGGTGGTCAATGATTTGGCTGGATAGAGAGGGACTTGGGAAAAAACATGGTTGGATAACTGGTGACAAGGAGGTATAGGGTAAAGATATGTGAACAGACCTTCCTGAGTGGGCAAAACAACAACAAAATGAAGATATCTGTGGCCCATTTGAATTCGACTAATGAGTGACTTCAGCAAAAGCAGATTAAAAGTGGATAGGATGACATGTTCTGAGGATAGCAGACTCTTTCCCCAGGTTCTCCTGTCACTATCCAGTGAGCTTATAACAATGGCCATGATGGCAAGGATAGAAGTTATGCATGAGCTCAGCAATATGGACTTCAGCTCACCACTGCTGAATACCCAATCTGCCAGAAGCAGAGACCAACCCTAAGTCTCCAATATCCCCAGGGTGATCAGACACTTACCTGCAGCAGGTTGGCTACATTGGACTACTTACATCATGGAAGGGGAAATGTTTCATTATTATTTTTTATAGCCAAACCTGAAAAATAGATTCATTTATTTTTTAATATAATTTATTGTCAGATTGGCTTACATTCAACACCCAGGGGTCATCCCAACAAATGTCCCATCAATGTCCATAACCCACTTTCCCCTCTCCCCCACCCCCATCAACCCTCAGTTTGTTCTCTGTATTTAACAGTATCTTATGGTTTGCCCTCCTCCCTCTCTGTTTGTAACTATTCTTTCCCCTTCACTTCCCCCATGGTCTTCTGTTAAGTTTTTCAAGATCCACATATGAGTGAAAAAAATATGGTATCTGTCTTTCTCTGTATGACTTATTTCATTTAGCATAATACCCTCCAGTTCCATCCACATTGCTACAAATTTCATTATTTTATTCTTTCTCATTTCCAAGTAGTATTACATTGTATATATAAACCACATATTCTTCATCTATTCATCTGTTGATGGACATTTAGCCTTTTTCCATAATTTGGCTATTGTTGAAAGTGCTGCTATAAACATTGGGGTATATGTGCCTCTATGCATCAGCACTCCTGTATCCCTTAGGTAAATTCCTGGAGATCTATTTTTCATTTTTTGTGGAACCTCCACACTGTTTTCCAGAGTGGCTGCACAAGTGTGCATTCCTACCAAAAGTGCAAGAGGGTTCCTGTTTCTCCGCATCCTTGCCAGCATCTATATTTCCTTATTTGTTCATTTTAGCCACTCTGACCTGTGTGAGATGGTATCTCAGTGTGGTTTTGATTTGTATTTCCCTGATGATGAATGACGTTGAACATCGTTTTGTGTGTCTGTTGGCCATCTGGATGTCTTCTTTGGAAAAGTGTCTATTCATGTCTTCTGCCCATTTCTTCACTGGATTATTTGTTTTTCAGGTGTTGGAGTTTGGTCAGTTCTTTCATTATTACTGGAATATACACTCTGTGTCTGGATTTGCCTTTCTCACATGTAATGTTTCCGCAAAATCTACTAGATGTGGACTTAATGGTGCCCATTTTCTTTGTGTGTATTCCACACAACATCATGTTTGAACAAAGAACTAACTTCAGAGCTAATGAAGTGTGGATAATTGAATTTGTTAGTCTTATCCTATTTCCCACCATCCTGAAGCAGTTGGCTTGATGAAATGGTGGAATGGTTTTCTGAAGCCCCAGCTATATTGCCAGTTAGGGGGGGTAATACTTTACAGGGCTGTGATTAAGTTCTCTGGGAGGTTATATATGCTCTGAATGAACAGCCAATATATTGCATATTGTCTCCCATAGCCAGGATATAGGTATTTTAAATTTTTTCTCAAATTTTATTTTAAATTATAATTAATTAACATATAGTGTAATATTAGTTTCAGGAGTAGAATTTAGTGACTCATCACTTACGTACAAAAACCAGTGCCCAACACAAATGCCCTCCTTAATATCCATCACACATTTAGGTCATCCCCTAACAAGATCCCCTCCATCAACTCTCAGTTTGTTATCTATAGTTAAGAGTCTCTTCCGATTTGCTTTACTCACATTTTTTCATTCCCCTATGTTCATTGGATTTCTTTCTTAAACTCCACACATGAATGAAATAATATGATATTTTTCTTTCTCTGACTTACTTATTTCACTTAGCATAATACACTCTAGCTTCATCCATGTTGTTGAAAATAGCAAGATTTCATTTTATGATGCTGAATAATATTCCTTTATATATATATATATATATACACACCAATTCTTCTTTCTCCATTCAGAGAAACTTAGGCTAAATAGACATTTGGGCTCTTTCCATAATTTGGCTATTGCTGATAATGCTGCTGTAAGCATTGGGGTGCATTCATGAAGGATCATATCAGTCATTTTGTGTATTTGGGTGTATACCAAATACTGCAATTTCTGGATTGTACAGTAGTTCTATCTTTAACTTTTTGAGGAACAGCAATACTGTTTTCCTGAGTGGAAGCACCAGTTTGTATTCCCTCCAACAGTGCAAGAGGGTTCCCCTTTCTCCACATCCTCACCAACATCTGCTGTTTCGTGTATTCTTAATTTTAGCCATTCTTACAGGTGTGAAGTGGTATCTCATCATGGTTTTGATTTGTATTTCCCTGATGAGGAGTGATGCTAAACCTCTTTTCATGTGTCTGCTGGCCATCTGGATGTCTTTGGAAAAATGTCTATTCATATATTCTACCAATTTCTTAAATGGATTATTTGTTTTCTTGGATGTCAAGATTGATAGATCTTTATAGATTTTGGACAATAATACTTTATCAAATATGTGACTTGCATCAATCTTCTCCCATTCTGTAGGCTGCCTTATAGTTTTGTTGATTATTTCCTTTGCTATTCAGAAACTTTTTATCTTGATGAAGTCCCAATGGTTCATTTTTCCTTCTTTTTCCCTTGAGTCTGGAGACGTGTCCAGTAATAAATTGCTCCAGCTGAGGTCAAAGAGGTTGCTGCCTGTGTTTTCCTGTAGGATTTTTATTTCCTCCTGGCTCCTATTTAGGTATTTCATCATTTTTGAATTTATTTTTGTGTATGGTGTAAGAAAGTAGGCCAGTTTCATTCTTCTGCATGCTGCTGTCCAGTTTTCCCAACACCATTTACTAAAGAGACTCTCTTTTTTTCCATTGGTTATTCTTTCCTGCTTTGTCAAAGATGAGTTGATCATAGAGTTGTAGGTCCATTTCTGGGTTTTCTATTCTGTTCCATAGATCTATGTGTCTATTTTCGTGCCAGTACCATTGTGTCTTCATTACCACAGCTTGGTAATATAGTTTCAAGCCTGGAATCGAGATGTTGCCAGCTTTGCTTTTCTTTTTCAAGATTGCTTTGACTATTCAAGGTCTTTTCTGGTTCCATACAAATCTTAGGATTGTTTGTTCTAGCTCTGTGAAAAATTGATAGGGATTGCAGTAAATTTGCAGGTTGCTTTGGATAGTATAGACATTTTGACAATGTTTGTTCTTACAATCCATGAGCATAGAATGTTTTCCATTTCTTTGTGTCATCTTCAGTCTCCTTCATAAGTGTTCTATAGTTTTCAGAGTATAGATCTTTTACTTCTTTGGCTAGGTTTATTCCCGGGTATCTTCTGTGTTTTGGTGCAATTGTAAATGGAATCGATTCCTTGATTTCTCTTTCTGGTGATTCATTATTGGTGTGTAGAATTCAACCAATTTCTGTATGTTGATTTTTTATCCTGAGACTTTGTTGAATTTATGTGTCAGTTCTAGCAATTTTTTGGTGTAGTCTTATGGGGTTTCTCTACATAAAGTATCAAGTCATTTGTGCATCATGAAAGTTTGACTTCTGCCTTGCTGATTTGGATACCTTTATTTATTTTCGTTTGATTGCTGAGAATAGGACTGCCAGTACTAAGATAAATAAAAAAGAGAGGGGGAGAGAAGGTGGATATCTCTGTCTTGTTCCTGACTGTACAGGAGAAGTTCTCAGTTTTTCCCCATTAAGGATGATATTAGCTATGCGTCTTTCACATATGATATTTATAATGTTGAGGTATGTTCCCTCAAACTTGACTTTGTTGAAGGTTTTTTAATAAGAATGGATGCTGTATTTCGCCAAATGCATTTGCTGCATCTATTGATAGGATCATATGGTTCTTATCCTTTCTTTATTAATGTGGTATATTATATTCATTGATTTGAGAATATTGAACCACTCTTGCCTCAGGAATAAATCCCACTTATTCTTGGTGACTAATTCTTTTAATGTACTGTTGGATTCAATTTGTTAGTATTTTATTGAGAATTTTTGCATCCATGTTCATCAGGATATTGGTCTGTAGTTTTTGTTTTTGTTTTTGTTTCTGTTTTTTCAGATGAGTCTGTCTGGTTTTGGTATAAGGGTAATGTTGGCCTCATAGAATTGATTTGGAAGTTTTCCTTCCATTTCTGTTTTGGGGAATAGTTTGAGAAGAATTGATATTAACTCTTCTTTAAATGCCTGGTCGAATTCCCCTATGAAGCTCTATGGCCCTGGATTTTCTTTTGTTGGGAGATTTTTTTGATTACAGATTCAATTTCTTTCCTTGTAATTGGTCTGTTCACATTTTCTATTTCTTCCCATTTCAGTTTTGGTAGTTTATAGTTTGTAGGAATTTATCGATTTCTTCCATGTTGTCTAGTTTGTTGGAATACAGGGTTTGATAATATTCTCTTATAATTGTTTGCATTTCTGTGGTGTTGGTTGTTATGTTTCCTCTCTTGTTTGTTAATTTATTTGTGTGGCTCCTGTGTCTGACTAGAGGTTTATCAATGTTATTAATTTTTTCAGAGCACCAGATCCTGGTTTCATTGATAAATACTATTGTGTTTTTGTTCTGTTGTTGTTGTTGCTGTTGTTGTTGTTTTATATCTATATCATTTGTTTCTCCTCTAATCTTTATTATTTCCTTTCTGCTGGCTTTAGGCTGAAATTGTTGTTGTATTTTTTCTCTGTTGCTTGAGATTTTTCTTTCTTCTTCAGATAGGCCTGTATTACTATATACTTCCCACTGAGGACTTCTTTTGCTGCATCCCAAAGGTTTTGGACCATCATGCTTTCATTTTCATTTGTTTCATTGTATTCTTTTAAATTTCTTCTTTGATTTCCTGTTGACCCATTCATTGCCTAGGAGGATGTGGTTTAACCTCCATATATTTATGGACTTTCCTATTTTTTTTTCTTTTTGTTCACTTCGTGTATCCTGCCATGGTGGTATGTAAAAATGCATAGTTATGTACACAAACATTTGAATCTGCTGAGCCCTGATTCATTAGTATTTTCACCAAGTGTGCATTAGGGTTCATTTTTATCTATATCTTTGCCAACACTTGATACTTTTTGTTTTTTGTTTTATCCATCCTGACACATTTGAGGTTATATCTCATTGCGGTTTTGATCTGTATTTCCCTGATGACGAGTGACTTTGAACATTCTTTTCATGTGTCTGTTGGCCATCTGGACATCTTTTTCAAAAAAAATGTTTGTTCATGTCTTATGCTCATTTTTAATGGAATTATATGTTTATTTGTATATGTTCTTTATATGTTTTGGATATTAACCACCTATAGGCTATATCATTACAAATATCTTCTTCCATATGGTGGGTTGACTTTTTCTTTTTCTTTTTTTTTCTGTTGTGGTTCTTTTTTTTTTTTTCAATATATGAAGTTTACTGTCAAATTGGCTCATCCCAAAAGGTGCCCTACTCAATACCCATCACCTACCCTCCCCTCCCTCCCACGACCCATCAACCCTCAGTTTGTTCTCAGTTTTTAACAGTCTCTTATGCTTTGGCTCTCTCCCACTCTAACCTCTTTTTTTTTTCCTTCCCCTCCCCCATGGGATTCTGTCAAGTTTCTCAGGATCCACATAAGAGTGAAAACATATGGTATCTGTCTTTCTCTGTATGGCTTATTTCACTTAGCATCACACTCTCCAGTTCCATCCACGTTGCTACAAAAGGCCATATTTCATTTTTTCTCATTGCGACGTAGTATTCCATTGTGTATGTAAACCACAATTTCTTTATCCATTCATCAGTTGATGGACATTTAGGCTCTTTCCATAATTTGGCTATTGTTGAGAGTGCTGCTATAAACATTGGGGTACAAGTGCCCCTATGCATCAGCACTCCTGTATCCCTTGGGTAAATTCCTAGCAGTGCTATTGCTGGGTCATAGGGTAGGTCTATTTTTAATTTTCTGAGGAAACTCCACACTGCTTTCCAGAGCGGCTGCACCAATCTGCATTCCCACCAACAGTGCAAGAGGGTTCCCATTTCTCCACATCCTCTCCAGCATCTATAGTCTCCTGATTTGTTCATTTTGGCCACTCTGACTGGCGTGAGGTGATATCTGAGTGTGGTTTTGATTTGTATTTCCCTGATGAGGAGCGACATTGAACATCTTTTCATGCGCCTGTTGGCCATCCGGATGTCTTCTTTAGAGAAGTGTCTATTCATGTTTTCTGCCCATTTCTTCACTGGGTTATTTGTTTTTCGGGTGTGGAGTTTGGTGAGCTCTTTATAGATTTTGGATACTAGCCCTTTGTCCGATATGTCATTTGCAAATATCTTTTCCCATTCCGTTGGTTGCCTTTTAGTTTTGTTGGTTGTTTCCTTTGCTGTGCAGAAGCTTTTTATCTTCATAAGGTCCAAGTAATTCATTTTTGCTTTTAATTCCCTTGCCTTTGGGGATTTATCAAGTAAAAGATTGCTACGGCTGAGGTCAGAGAGGTCTTTTCCTGCTTTCTCCTCTAGGGTTTTGATGGTTTCCTGTCTCACATTCAGGTCCTTTATCCATTTTGAGTTTATTTTTGTGAATGGTGTGAGAAAGTGGTCCAGTTTTAACCTTCTGCATGTTGCTGTCCAGTTCTCCCAGCACCATTTGTTAAAGAGACTGCCTTTTTTCCATTGGATGTTCTTTCCTGCTTTGTCAAAGATGTGTTGGCCATACGTTTGTGGGTCTAGTTCTGGGGTTTCTATTCTATTCCATTGGTCTATGTGTCTGTTTTTGTGCCAATACCATGCTGTCTTGATGATGACAGCTTTGTAGTAGAGGCTAAAGTCTGGGATTGGGATGCCTCCTGCTTTGGTCTTCTTCTTCAAAATTACTTTGGCTATTCGGGGCCTTTTGTGGTTCCATATGAATTTTAGGATTGCTTGTTCTAGTTTCAAGAAGAATGCTGGTGCAATTTTGATTGGGATTGCATTGAATGTGTAGATAGCTTTGGGTAGTATTGACATTTTGGCAAAATTTATTCTTCTAATCCATGAGCAGGGAATGTCTTTCCATTTCTTTATATCTTCTTCAATTACCTGCATAAGCTTTCTATAGTTTTCAGCATACAGATCTTTTACATCTTTGGTTAGATTTATTCCTAGGTATTTTATGCTTCTTGGTGCAATTGTGAATGGGATCAGTTTCTTTATTTCTCTTTCTGTTGCTTCATTGTTAGTGTATAGGATGCAACTGATTTCCGTATATTGATTTTGTATCCTGCAACTTTGCTGAATTCATGTATCAGTTCTCACAGACTTTTGGTGGAGTCTATCAGATTTTCCATGGATAATATCATGTCATCTGCAAAAAGCGAAAGCTTGACTTCATCTTTGCCAATTTTGATGCCTTTGATTTCCTTTTGTTGTCTGATTGCTGATGCTAGAACTTCCAGCACTATGTTAAACAACAGCGGTGAGAGTGGGCATCCCTGTCGTGTTCCTGATCTCAGGGAAAAAGCTCTCAGTTTTTCCCTGTTGAGGATGATGTTAGCTGTGGGCTTTTCATAAATGGCTTTTATGATGTGTAAGTATGTTCCTTCTATCCCGACTTTCTCAAGGGTTTTTATTAAGAAAGGGTGCTGGATTTTGGCAAAGGCCTTCTCTGCATCGATTGACAGGATCATATGGTTCTTATCTTTTCTTTTATTAATGTGATGTATCATGTTGATCGATTTGCGAATGTTGAACCAGCCCTGCATCCCAGGAATGAATCCCACTTGATCATGGTGAATAATTCTTTTTATATGCAATGAATTCGATTTCCTAGTATCTTAGTGAGAATTTTTGCATCCATATTCATCAGGGATATTGGCCTGTAGTTCTCTTTTTTTACTGGGTCTCTGTCTGGTTTAGGAATCAAAGTAATACTGGCTTCATAGAATGAGTCTGGAAGTTTTCCTTCCCTTTCTATTTCTTGGAATAGCTTGAGAAGGATAGGTATTATCTCTGCTTTAAACGTCTGGTAGAACTCCCCTGGGAAGCCATCTGGTCCTGGACTCTTATTTGTTGGGAGATTTTTGATAACCGATTCAATTTCTTCGCTGGTTATGGGTCTGTTCAAGCTTTCTATTTCCTCCTGATTGAGTTTTGGAAGTGTGTGGGTGTTTAGGAAATTGTCCATTTCTTCCAGGTTGTCCAGTTTGTTGGCATATAATTTTTCATAGTATTCCCTGATAATTGTTTGTATCTCTGAGGGATTGGTTGTAATAATTCCATTTTCATTCATGATTTTTATCTATTTGGGTCATCTCCCTTTTCTTTTTGAGAAGCCTGGTTAGAGGTTTGTCAATTTTGTTTATTTTTTCAAAAAACCAACTCTTGGTTTCGTTGATCTGCTCTACCGTTTTTTTAGATTCTATATTGTTTATTTCTGCTCTGATCTTTATTATTTCTCTTCTTCTGCTGGGTTTAGGCTGCCTTTGCTGTTCTGCTTCTATTTCCTTTAAGTGTGCCGTTAGGTTTTGTATTTGGGATTTTTCTTGTTTCTTGAGATAGGCCTGGATTGCAATGTATTTTCCTCTCAGGACTGCCTTCGCTGCATCCCAAAGCGTCTGGATTGTTGTATTTTCATTTTCGTTTGTTTCCATATATTTTTAAATTTCTTCACTAATTGCCTGGTTGACCCACTCATTCGTTAGTAGGGTGTTCTTTAACCTCCATGCTTTTGGAGGTTTTCCAGACTTTTTCCTGTGGTTGATTTCAAGCTTCATAGCATTGTGGTCTGAAAGTATGCATGGTATGATTTCAATTCTTGTCTGCTTATGAAGGGCTGTTTTGTGACCCAGTATATGATCTATCTTGGAGAAGGTTCCATGTGCACTCGAGAAGAAAGTATATTCTGTGGCTTTGGGATGCAGAGTTCTAACTATATCTGTCAAGTCCATCTGATCCAATGTATCATTTAGGGCCCTTGTTTCCTTATTGACCATGTGTCTAGATGATCTATCCATTTCTGTAAGTGGGGTGTTAAAGTCCCCTGCAATTACCACATTGTTGTCAATAAGGTTGCTTATGTTTGTGAGTAATTGCTTTATATATTTGGGGGCTCCGGTATTTGGGGCATAGACATTTATAATTGTTAGCTTTTCCTGATGGATAGACCTTGTGATTATTATATTATGCCCTTCTTCATCTCTTGTTACAGCCTTTAATTTAAAGTCTAGTTTGTCTGATATAAGTATGGCTACTCCAGCTTTCTTTTGGCTTCCAGTAGCATGATAAATAGTTCTCCATCCCCTCACTCTCAATCTAAAGGTGTCCTCAGATCTAAAATGAGTCCCTTGTAGACAGCAAATAGATGGGTCTTGTTTTTTTATCCATTCTGATACCCTATGTCTTTTGGTTGGTGCATTTAATCCATTTACATTCAGTGTTATTATAGAAAGATACGGGTTTAGAGTCATTGTGATGTCTGTATGTTTTATGCTTGTAGTGATGTCTCTGGTACTTTGTCTCACAGGATCCCTCTTAGGATCTCTTGTAGGGCTGGTTTAGTGGTGACAAATTCCTTCAGTTTTTGTTTGTTTGGGAAGACCTTTATCTCTCCTTCTATTCTAAATGACAGACTTGTTGGATAAAGGATTCTCGGCTGCATATTTTTTCTGTTTAGCACACTGAAGATCTCGTGCCAAGCCTTTCTGGCCTGCCAAGTTTCAAAGGAGAGATCAGTCACGAGTCTTATAGGTCTCCCTTTATATGTGAGGGCACGTTTATCCCTTGCTGCTTTCAGAATTTTCTCTTTATCCTTGTATTTTGCCAGTTTCACTATGATATGTCGTGCAGAAGATCGATTCAAGTTACGTCTGAAGGGAGTTCTCTGTGCCTCTTGGATTTCAATGCCTTTTTCCTTCCCCAGTTCAGGGAAGTTCTCAGCTATTATTTCTTCAAGTACCCCTTCAGCACCTTTCCCTCTCTCTTCCTCCTCTGGGATACCAATTATGCGTATATTATTTCTTTTTAGTGTATCACTTAGTTCTCTAATTTTCCCCTCATACTCCTGGATTTTTTTATCTCTCTCTTTCTCAGCTTCCTCTTTTTCCATAACTTTATCTTCTAGTTCACCTATTCTCTCCTCTGCCTCTTCAATCTGAGCCGTCGTCATTTCCATTTTGTTTTGCATTTCGTTAAAGCATTTTTCAGCTCCTCGTGACTGTTCCTTAGTCCCTTGATCTCTGTAGCAAGAGATTCTCTGCTGTCCTCTATACTGTTTTCAAGTCCAGCGATTAATTTTATGACTATTATTCTAAATTCATTTTCAGTTATATTATTTAAATCCTTTTTGATCAGTTCATTAGCTGTTGTTATTTCCTGGAGATTCTTCTGAGGGGAATTCTTCCGTTTGGTCATTTTGGATAGTCCCTGGAGTGGTGAGGACCTGCAGGGCACTTCCCCTGTGCTGTGGTGTATAACTGGAGTTTGTGGGCGGGGCCGCAGTCCGACCTGATGTCTGCCCCCAGCCCACCGCTGGGGCCACAGTCAGACTGGTGTGTGCCTTCTCTTCCCCTCTCCTAGGGGCGGGATTCACTGTGGGGTGGTGTGGCCCGTCTGGGCTACTTGCACACTGCCAGGCTTGTGGTGCTGGGGATCTGGCGTATTAGCTGGGGTTGGTAGGCAAGGTGCACAGGGGCAGGAGGAGCAGGGTTAGCTCGCTTCTCCTTAGGTGATCCACTTCAGGAGGGGCCCTGTGGCAGCGGTAGGGAGTCAGATCCGCTGCTGGAGATTTGGCTCTGCAGAAGCACAGAGTTGGGTGTTTGCGTGGAGCGAGCAAGTTCCCTGCAGGAACTAGTTCCCTTTGGGATTTTGGCTGGGGGATGGGCGGGGGAGATGGCGCTGGCGAGTGCCTTTGTTCCCCACCTAACTGAGCTCTGTCGTCCGGGGGCTCAGCAGCTCTCCCTCCCTTTGTCCTCCAGCCTTCCAGCTTTCTGAGCAGAGCTGTTAACTTATGACCTCCCAGACACTACGTCGCGCTTGTTGTCGGAACACACTCCGTCCGGCCCCTCCACTTTTGCCAGCCAGCCTCAGGGGCTCTGCTTGGCCGGCAGGCTGTCCCTCTGCCCCAGCTCCCTCCCGCCAGTCTGTGGAGCACGCACCGCCTCGCCGCCCTTCCTACCCTCTTCCGTGGGCCTCTCGTCTGCGCTTGGCTCCGGAGACTCCTTTCTGCTAATCCTCTGGAGGTTTTCTGGGTTATTTAGGCAGGTGTAGGTGGAATCTAAGTGATCAGCAGGATGCGC
This sequence comes from Panthera uncia, assembly GCF_023721935.1. Taxonomy (NCBI): domain Eukaryota; kingdom Metazoa; phylum Chordata; class Mammalia; order Carnivora; family Felidae; genus Panthera; species Panthera uncia. The sequence continues at coordinate 100,298,570 of NC_064817.1, forward strand.
GGTGAGCCCAGCGTCCTCCTATGCCGCCATCTTCAGAGCTGTTGATTTTTTACCATTACAGATGTTACCTCCAGCTGGCTGTCAGAACTCACACAATCCAGCCCCTCTGCTTTTGCAAGCTAGACTTCAGGGCCTCTGTCTTGCCTGGCAGGGTGCCCCTCCACTTCCCTGGTTCCCTCCCGCCAGTTCCTGTAGTGTGCATCGCCTTCCCATCCATCCTACCCTCTTCCATGGTCCTCTTGTCTACACTTGGCTCCAGAGAGTCCATTCTGCTAGTCTTCTGAAAGTTTTCTGGATTATTTAGGCTAATGTGAGTGGAATCTAAGCGATCAGCAGGACGAGGTGAGCCCAGCATCCTCCTATGCCGCCATCTTCCAGTATCCTCCAAAACTCGTTGATGTCAGATACATAACTGCTGACTTTGTTGTCTTGTAAGATATTTATGGTCTCAGGTCTAATATTTAGGTCTTTCATCCATTTTGAATTCATTTTTGTTTATGGTATAAGAAAGTGGTCCATTTCATTCTTTTGCATGTAGCTGTTCAGATTTCCCATTACCATTTATTGAAGACACTGTCTTTTCCCCATTGCATATTATTGCCTCTTTTGGCGATGATTAAGTGACCATAAAATTGTGGGTTTATTTTCTGGGCTTTCTATTCCCTTATATTGATCTATGTGTTTATTTTTGTGCTAGTACCATAGTGTTTTGTTTGTTTGTTTTGTTTTCCCAAGGAGTTTATTTGAGCAGACCTGGAGACAGGGAGACTCTGCATCTAAAAGACGGTGTTGGGCCTATTGGCAGTGAAGTGTAGCTTGTGCTGGTGATGTAGGTCTCAGTGGGACTGTGGGAATTTGATCCTGGAATCATGGAATTGCTTGACTTCTAGTCAGCAGCACTTGCTGGCTGCAATATCCTCCACCTTCATGATCTGGATCAAGTGAGGCCATGCACAGTGCTGGATGCCCAAGTCACAATCGCATTGTGTGACAGCACTTTCAGTGGTCAGGTCTCAGTACTCCCCATACATGTTGTGGGTGCCACTATAAGAGTCATAGCATAGCCAGATGCTGAAGTTCTTTACTTGAAAGGGGGATTCTCAAACACCTGTCCACAGCAATTTCCCCTGAAGACTTTTTCATATTCTTCAACTGAGACACAAAGTGCTGGATGCAGGACTTGGTGACAATATGATCACATGCAGACTCACATGCAATAGAGGAGTGGAATGTAGCATTCGAGGGTGGGCAGGCAGTGCCACACCACTTTGTACTTTCATAGTGTGCCTGAGGCCTTCATGGCCCAGTCTCCACTCTCACTGCCACCCACAAAGCGACCATATTATTTTGATTACTACAGCTTTATAATATAACTTGAAGTCTTGAGTTGTTAAAGCTCCAGTTTTCTTTTTCTTTTTCGAGATTGTTTTGGTTATTCTGGGTTTTTGTGGTTTCACACTAATTTTAGGATTGTTTATTATAGCTTTGTAAAAAAATGTTTTTAGTTTATTTATTTATTTTGAGAGAGAGAGTGTGAACAGGGGAGGGGCATAAGAGAGAGAGAGAGAGAGAGAAGCAGACTCCATGCTCAGCTTAGAAACTGATGTGTGGTTCAATCTCACAACTTCAAGACCACAACCTGAGCAGATATCATGAATCAGTTGTTTAACCAATTGAGTCACTGAGGTGCCCCGTTGTTGATATTTTGATATAGGTTCCAAAATCTGTAGATTGCATTGAGTGTTACAGACATTTGAGCAGTATTTGTTCTTCCAATCCATTAGCATGGAATGTCTTTCCATTTCTTGGTGTTATCTTTCATCAGTGTTTTATAGTTTTCGGAGTACAGGTCTTTTACCTCTTTGATTAGATTTATTCCTAGTTATTGTATTATTTTTGGTGTAATTATAAATGGGATTGTTTTCTTAATTTCACGTTCTGCTGTTTTCTTAATAGTGTATAGATGAAATGGATTTCTGTACATTGATTTTGTATCCTATGATTATACTGAATTCATTTATCACTTCTGGTAATTTTTGTGGTGGAGTCTTTAGGGGTTTCCATATACAGTATATCATCTATAAATAGTGAGAGTTTAATTTCTTCCTTGCCCATTGGGATGGTTTTTATTCCTTCTCTTGTCTGATTGCTGTAGCTAGAACATGCAGTACTATGTTAAATAAAATGGTAAGAGTGACATTCTTGTCTTATTCCTGACCTTAGGGGAAAATCTCTCACTTTTTCATCATTGAATATAATGTCCTGTGGATTTTCCATATAAGACTTTTATTATGTTGAGCTATATTCCCTTTAAACTTACTTTGTTGAGGATTTTTATCATGAATGGATGTTGTATTTTCTCAAATGTTTTTTTTTTACTGCATCTGTTAAAATGATGAGATGGATTTTATCTTTTCTCAAATTGATATGATATATCACGTTGATTGACTTGTAAATATTGAAGTCCTCTTGTATCATGGTAATAAATCACACTTGATCATGGGGAATGATTTTAAAAATTTTTAAGGTTTATTTTTGAAAGGGGAGGAGGTGCAGAGAGAGAGGTAGACACAGAATCCGAACCAGGCTCCAGGCTCTGAGCTGTCAGCACAGAACCCAATGTGGAGCTCAAACCTACAAACTCTGAGATCATGATCTGAAGTGAAGTAGGACACTTAACAAAGTGAGCCACCCAGGCGCCCCATGGTGAATGATTTTTTTAAAAATATATTATTGGACTCAGTTTGCTGATATTTTATTGAGGATTTTTGCATTTATGTTAATCAGAGATATTGGCCTGAGGTTCTCTTTTTTCATGATGTCGTTATCTGATTTTGGTATCAGGGTAATACTGGCCTCAAAGAATGAATATGGAGGTTTTTCATCCTCTTCTACTTTTTGAAAACATTTGAGAAAAGTTGGCATTAACTCTTTTAAATGTTTGATAGCATTCACTGTGAAGCTATCTAGTCCCAGGCTTTTGTTTTTTGTGAGTTTTTAAATTACTGATTCAATTTAATTGCTGGTAATTGGTCTGTTCAAATTTATATTTATTCCTTTTTCAGGTTTAGTAGGTTATAGGTTTCTAAGAATTTATCCATTTCTTCTAGGCTGTGCAGTTAGTTGAGATACAGTTTTTTAATAATATTCTCTTACAATTTTTTGTATTTCTGTGGTGTCAGTTATTTCTCCTCTTTTGTGTCTGAATTTGAGTTCTCTCTCTCTCTCTCTCTCTTTCTCAATGAGTCTGGCTAGAGGTTTATCAGCTTTGTTGATCTCTTCAAAGAACCAGCTCTTGATTTCATTGATCTGCTCTTTGTATTTTAGTTTTTATATCATTTATTTCTGCATTATTCTTTATTATCTCCTTCCTTCTGCTGGTTTTTGGTTTATTTGTTCTTCCTTTTCTGGCTCTTTTATATGTGAGTATAGGTTATTTATTTGAGATTTTTCTTGCTTCTTTAGGTAACCACTTTTGCTGCATCCCAAAGATTCTGGATTATTGTGTTTACATTGTCATTTCTCTCCGTGTAGTTTTTGACTTCTGCTTTGTCTCTTGGTTGACCCATTCATTCTTTAGTAGCATTTTATTTAACCTCCGTATATTTGTGGCCTTTCCAGATTTTTTTCTTGTAGTTGACTTTTAGTTTCATAGCACTGGGGTAAGAAAAGATTGGTATGATTTTGATTTCTTGAATTTGTTGACACTTATTTTGTGGCCTAATATGTGATCTATTCTGGAGAATGTTCTGAGTTCACTTGAAAAGAATGTGTACTCTTCTTTTTCAGATGGAATGTTTTGAATATATCTATTAAATCCATCTGGTTCATCCAAAGCCACTCTTCCTTGTTGAGTTTCTATTTAGATGCAAGTGAGGTGCTAAAGTCCATTCCTATTATTGTATTATAATCAATTACTTCTTTTTATTTGTTATTAACTGTTTTATGTATTTGGGTTCTCTTATGTTGGGCACATAAATATTTACAATTATTATGTCTTACTTTTTGGTTGTCTCTTCAGTGTTTATAAAGTGTCCTTCTTTGTCTCTGGTTAATCTCTTCATTTCATTTTTTATTTTTTTAAAGGTTTATTTATTTATTTTTTACAGAGAGAGAGAGAGAGAGAGGGCATAAGCAGGGGAAGATCAGAGAGAGGGAGACACAGAATCTGAAGCAGCATCCAGGCCCTGAACTTTCAGCAGAGAGCTCAACACAGGGCTTGAACCCATGAGCCATGAGATTATGACCTGAGTCAAAGTTAGACGCTTAACCAACTGAGCCACACAGGCACCCCAACGTCTTCATTTTAAGATGTATTTTGCATGATATAAATATTCCCTCCCTGACTTTCTTTTCACATCCATTTACATGATAAATATTTCTCTCTCCACTCACCTTCAACCTGCATGTGTCTATAGGTCTAAAATGAGTCTTTTGTAGGCAGCATATAGATGAGGTTTTTTAAATTTTTTTTAACCTTTATTTTTGAGACAGAGAGAGACAGAGCATGAACAGGAGAGGGTCAGAGAGAGGGAGACACAGAATCCGAAACAGACTCCAGGCTCTGAGCTGTCAGCACAGAGCCCAACGCAGGGCTCGAGCCCACGGACTGTGAGATCATGACCTGAGCTGAAGTCAGACGCTCAAGCTCAATTGACTGAGCCACCCAGGCGCCCCGAGTTTTTCTTTTTTTAATCCATTACATCACCCTATGTCTTTTGATTAGAGTATTTAGTCCATTTACATACAAAGGGATTATTGATAGTTACGTATTTATTGCCATTTTGTTACTTATTTATGTATGTTTTGTATATTTTCTCTGTTCTTTTCTTTAGTGATATAATTGGATTTCTTTCTCTTCAGTTTTTTGGATATCTATCACTGTTTTTTTATTTGTTACCATTAGGTTTATATATAACATCTTCTGCATATAGCAGTCTATTTTAAGTTGATGGTTGTTAAATTTGAACCCATTCTTTACTCTTTCCACCTCAAACATTTTAGGTATATGGTGTCATACTTTACCTCTTTTTTATTTTGTGAATCTTTTCACTAGGTTTCACAGATAATTTGTTTTGTTTTGTTTTGTTTTCTACTGTTTTTGTATTTCCTACTTTTTGAACTCTTACTTATGGCTTTTCCTTTCAACCCAATGAGTCCCCATTAACATTTATTGCAGAGCCGGTTTAGTAGTCATGAACTCCTTTAGATTTGTTTTTCTGCAAACTCTTTATCTCTCCTATTCTGAAAGATAACCTTTCTGGATAGAGTATTCTTGGTTGTAGTTTTATATCCTTTCAGCACTTTACATGCCACTCCTTTCTGGCCTGTAAAGTTTCTACTGAAAAATCCACTGATAGCCTTAATAGGCTTCCCTTGTATGTAGTAGTATTCATTTTTCTCTTGATGGTATTAAAAATTTCACTACTTTTTGATAATACAATTGCTATGTATCTTGGTGTGGATTTCCTTTGGTTGATTTTTTTTTTTTTTTGATCTCTGTGCTTCCTGGATCTAGATCTCCATTTCTTTTCCCAGATTAAGGAAGTTTTTAGCTATTATTTCTTCAAATACACTTTGTGCCTTCTTCTTCTTCTTCTTTTCTTCTTCTTCTTCTGTTATCCTACCCATTTGTTATAATACAAATATTATTATGCTTCATTGAGTTACTGAGTTCCCTAAGTTTATTCTCATTTTGCATATCTTTTTCCTTTCCCCTCATCAGTTTGTTTACTTTCAACTACTCTGTCTTCTAGGTCACTAATTTATTCTGTTTCCTATAGCCTTCTATTTATTGCATCTAGGGTATTTTTAATTTTATTTATTGTGTTCTTCATTTGTGGTTCTGTTTTATGTTTTTCATCTCTTTGGAGATCTCACTGATTTCTTCCACTCTTTTCTCAAGTCCAGAGAGTATCCTTATGATATTTACTTTAAATTCTCTATCAGGCATATTAATGATATCCATTTCACTTTGGTGTCCTGCTGTGCTTTTGTCCTGTTCTTTCATTTGGGACATATTGCTCTGTTTCCTCATTTTATCTATCTCTGTGTCAGCCTCTCTGTGTTCAGAAAGTCATCTATGTCTCTTGCTCTTGAAAATAGTGGGTGGTGTATGGATGTTTAACAAAATTGTGCTGGTCTCTTCCCAGAGAGAATTTACAGCCACTATGGAGATTTGGGCCAGCCAGCATGCAATCTGCAAAGCATGCATGGTTGGGGTATGCAGTTTTAACAAGGTTGTGCATTCTCTGGTACAGGTGACCAGCTGCCACTACTGCAAGTACCAAGACCCATCAAAGCACACAGTGGGGAGATCAGTGTTGGCATGGTTTTTGATGGTCTTCTGGAGGAGGCGACTCACAGAACCAGGACTGAGAAAGGCTCAGCTTGAGGGAGTGGTGCACAGTGTAAGCAAGGAAGGTATTGAATGCCAGAACTGTGCTGGTTCCCTGCAAGTGGCCATGTGGTTATTCCGAGCTGCAGGGGAGGGAAAATGCACCTGCCAGCAACTTTTTTCCTGGAGGAGCCTCCCAGTGAAGTCTATCAAGCTCTGTGATTAGTAAATAATTCTCCCTCTTATTCTTTTCTTTACATTCTGCATCTTGTCCATGAAATTCTCAGGTTCATTTATGAAAAGAAAAATTCTCAGTTGCCATTGGTTTCAGACTTGCTTATTTGCCTGATTTAAGATACTTTTCACTTGCAAATGCCATGGTTACAAGAGATCAGTACAGAAAAATAACCTCATTTCTTTTGATTGTGTGCCAGAATTGTTGCACACAACAGTGGGTAATGTGCCACACTGGGCTTTGATGACTAGAAAGACCAGTAAATGACCTTTTGTGTTTATTAAATATGCACTAAGATTAACAATTAGATCAGTTTTCAGTTAGAAACACAATTTGACTAAAGAATGGTTATAGATGTTCTATTTCATGTATGTGTATGGCAGTTTAGCATCAAAGTTTCATATAGAAACAAAATCTTAAAGGTCAATGGGCAAATTCAATTGAAAACGTATGTATATTGGAGACTTTTGGGGAAGATTGTGGAGTAGGAAGACACTAAGTTCACCTTTACCATAGATACAATTAGATAACACTCACTTCAGTGTAAATAATTCAGAAAATGACTCAGAGACTGGCAGAAAAAAACTCAACAACAAAATGTAAAGAGGCCACATTGAAAAGGGTAGAAAGGCAGAGATGTGGTAGGAAGCTGAACAGACTCATGAGCCATCTGCTGGAGAGAACTGTGGGCATGTAGGCGGAAGAGAAACAGACTATCATACCAAAAAGTCCACACTGGGAAGACAAATCCCCATAGCATTTATCTTCGAAAACCAGAGAGGTTCAATTTCATGAGTTCTTACAACCAAGGGACTTAAAACCTGGAACTTTAAAAATCAGTGGGCTGGGCTCTGGGAGGGCCTGGAGGGTGATAGGAAACTGATAGGCCAAGGAGATACAGCATAGAAGCAGACGTTTGATGGGACACCTGGATGGATTAATCGATTAAGCGTCCAACCTCGGCTTAGATCATGATCTCACAGCTCATGAGTTTGAGCCCCGCATCAGGCTCTGTGCTGACAGCTCAGAGCCTGGAGCCTGCTTCGGATTCTGTGTCTCCCTCTCTCTCTGCCCCTCCTTCACTCACACTCTTTCTCTCTTCCTCAAAAATATATAAACATTAAAAAAAAGAGAAGAAGCAGTTTGAAAAATCCCTGGGGCATATGGGAGAAGGAGTTATTTACTAACGACAGAGCATGCCTTGGCTCTGTGATCTATGTAAAAGCATAGAATAATGAATGAGAATTTTCAAAACTTAAGTTATTTACATGAGAAAGAAAAGTCACATATAAAACATTTTTTTATATAAATAAATTACAATGCTAAAAGATTGCTTACAATTAATAGGTTGAGCTTCTTTAGGTCAGAGACCATAACTTCCACTTTTTGGATAACTTTCTCATACCCTAAACAGTATCATGTTCCTACAAGCAGCTTAATAAATGTTCAATTGATTGAATGTAACAGTCTCTGCCCTATAAAGGCAAACTGCTGAAATCTTCACTTCTCAAGTTGATTTCTTTCCCCCTAGCTCATATTAACATGCACTTACTGGAAAACTAATGTTTTATGTAATACATTATATGTATTCAAAATAAGAAATATGAATACAGTGAACAAAATTTTGGATGTTAATTTTATGAATCTAATTACCTATTTTCTATCCCCAATGTTGAGGTATTATATGGGACATTTAATTAATTAATGTTTTAATTTATCATGTATGCCTAAACACTGAACTAGGAGCCAGATAACCTAGGCGCAACATGGGAAAGTCATTACATCTCTGTGTCCTATGGTTTAATTTTCTATAAAAATAGAGCGCTGTATTCTTTCTAAAATTTCTTCTAGTTCTTAATTGTAGAAATGACTATATACATAGAAACTTAATTCACATATATAAATAATTTTTAAAATAGCATTTAATTGGTTGTTAAAGGACAAAATCTATTTATTTTTTTTTAGATCTTGTATCGTTTACAATATCATTCAGATTGGAAGACTGGATCATAGTTGCTTACATCACAATGTAAAATAATAAGGGGCACTTGTGTGGTTCAGTTAATCTCCCAACTCTTTTTTTTTTAATTTTTTTAATGTTTATTTATTTTTGAAGGAGAGAGAGACCGAGTGTGAGTAGGGGAGGGTCATAGAGAGAGGAAGACACAGAATCCGAAGGAGGCTCCAGGCTCTGAGATGTCAGCACAGAGACTGATGTAGGGCTCAAACCCACAAACCGTGAGATCATGACCTGAGCAAAAGTTGGACACTTAGCCAACTGAGCCACCCAGGCACCCCATGCTTCCAACTCTTGATTTCAGCTCAGGTCATGATATTGTGGTTCATGGGTGTGACCCCCACATCGGACTCTGCACTGATGATATGACACCTGCTTGAAACTCTCTCTCTCCTTCTCTCTTTGCCCAACCCAATGTTCATTCTCTTTCTCTTTCTCTTTCAAAATAAATAAACATTTAAAAATGTAAAATAACAATACAAACTCATATATTAAGAAAAAGAAGAAGTTGAGGAGCAGGCTTTTGGAGATATGTTAATTAAACTGTCTCAGCAGAATCACCATACAATGAAGTACTATAATCAACAAATCTTGACAATATACATTTCCCTCCCAATCAAGTTTTTAGGACCTCCTTATAACTATAAAAGTACAGCTAAGAAGTAACAAATCATTGCAGAAAGGATCTAACATGATTTAAAAAATTAAAAGTTATCAATTATCTTTGGAAAGCTAAGAGAAGATACATATGGATATTATCTCATTTTCACTTCTCAGATTAAAGAACATCTAAATTTTATATTAATTGGAGAGGAAAAGAGAGAAGAATAAATTTGGAGTAATTCTTCATAATTTAGAAGAGAAAGGAATGAAGGTAGGAAGGAATAAAGGGGGGGGATGAAGGAATAAAGGAAGGAAGAAAGCATATAAGGAAAGAAAGATTAAAATAGAACAAAAATAGAATGAAAATATTCAAAGAAATACCTTAAGAATATTGGGTAGATCTTAAGAATATGAGTTTCTAGACTAAAGTGGCTCATTCTGAATACCCATTACAATGAATGAAAACATAGCCACACCAAGGCAAATATTATTACATGTTTCAGCTATAAAGATAAAAACATAATTCTTAAAGCTTCCAGAAATAGAACCACATTCTGGTCACATTCAAAATAGTTTAAATAATAATGGTATCAGACTTCTCAATAGCAGTACTGAAAACTAGAAGGCAAGGAGTATAACTTAAAATTCACAGGGAAGATGACTGGCAATACAGAATTCTATACCCAACCATACTATTAGTTGGAGTGACATTGGAATACAGACATTTCAAGACATAAAGCCAGTTAAGAAACAACTATTTATGCACTTTTTCCAGGAAATAATTTGATAATATACTTGAGAAAATGGAGATGTAAACCAAGATATGGAAATGCAAGTTCAGGGGAACCAAAGTGAATTTTGAAATGAATTTCCAGGATATGGCAAAGAGAACTTCATAAAAGCTACATTGTAATTCAGATTGTCAAAGAGAACAGAAGGCTCAAGAAGGGATGCCTTCCATAACTAAGAAGAAAAAGAAGAGGGAGGAGGAGGAGGAGGAGGAAGAGGAAGAGGAGGAGGAGAAAGGAGAAGAAGGGGGACAGGGAGGAGGAGGAAAGGAAGAAGGAGAAAAGAGGAGAAAGATGTGGAAGAGATAATAAACAGATATTTACTATGTCTAAATGTTTTGGAAAGAGATTTCATTGTTAGAAGAGAGTGCAGTTATAGACTTGTGGGTTCAGAGGTAATCAAGGAAATTAAACATTAAAGGTCTTTTTTAATTTCAGGGAAAATATAAAAATGGCATAATGTACAAAATGAAGACTTCTTTAAAAATACTCTATAATGGAAGAAAAGGATGAAGAGAATGTGTTTTTTGGAAGTGGAGAAGATAAAACTAAATCCTCATCTTTCATAGTAGGAAGTCAACAAATAATATAAAAATAGGAAAAATGTATATTAGTAGTATAAGCATGTTTTTTAGGACTGTGGATATAATATCTAGGTATTGAAACCTTTGTATTGGGAAAATAAATGTTATGAAGAGGGACAAGGAAGGAGATTGCTCAATGTCTTTTACTTTATAACAGTGTTTGATTTTTTAAAATATACCAAATTTTTAAAATATCCAAAGTATAATTTGGATAAAAAATGAAATTAAATTTAAAGCTAAACTTCAGACTGTAAAATTTTTCTAAAAGCTATTCTGTTCATTCACTTCTGGAGTGGTTGTAAGTAACTCATTTTGTTGTTTTTATTCCCTGTGTGGCTTTTTCCTTTTTGGTCTGTTTGTTTTTAACCAGTAGGCACTCCATTAACAAAATAAATTTGTAGATGTTTCCCACAGTGAACTTGGTCCATAAAAATATAATGTATATTATCCAATCCATTAATAGGAATCATGTTTATAATTATACAATTGATGAAAAACCTCTCCCAGGTCTACTACTTCAGTGTCATGGTCTTGTTTCAGACCTTCAGCATCTCACTGAAATAATCACAATAAGCCCCTGAGTGGTCTTCTTGCTTTTATATTTTGTGATTTTATAGTATTCTTTTTGAAAGCAAACATGTATGCACAAAATAATAGTTTCAAAGATGACAGTGTTTTGTTGGGATTTCATGAGCATAGACCCTCTTTATTCAGTATATTCCCAGAATGACAGGTTTCAACTAGATATAGAGAGTTAATTAAGCTAACTAATGATTATTGGTTAATAATAGAACAGTAAATGGAACCCTAATTAATGAGGGAACTGATAATGATTCCTTATTTCCAGGCATTAGTCTCAATTTTTTAAATTAGTTATATATTTCTTGGTATAATCATAAGATATAATAGGAATACTGGAAATATCATCAGTAAATACTCTATATAATTATATTGCATTCCCTGCCCACATAAAACACTGTTTTAAACCAAATTTTTGTGGGTTGTATTATACAGTGGGCAAAGATATTTTTCTGTAAACTCTATTTAATGTTTCCTTTTTTACAAGTAGTTTTAAATGTTTGAATCAAATTACTAAGGCTCACTCCAACTCACCATTGCCAACAAATTCAGACACACATACAAACACATACATACATGTACATTCACCTTACAAATTTTTCGTATCTGGGAAATTAAAAATGTTTTTGCTTTTTAAATTTTTTTCTATAACTTAATCTTTCCTAAAATATCATTCCTGAATTGAGTCATTTGGGATTTTTTTTTAATCTCTTGACTTTTAAATGATTTTTTTGTCTCTTTAGGTAACTCAAGGTGATCCTTGATTGAGTGATATTTCATATCTGATTACACTGTCATTTTGCCTTAAACTATGTCCATAATGAACACAATGTGCCTGAAGTAATTGGGCATGATACAGCACAGCATCTTGTTTGCTGGTTTGTAAAACCTAGTATGGGCTCCTGAGTAGAAAAGAAGAAAGCAGTAGTAAGTTAAAACATATTGACCAATTTTAGAAGTTTGAATTTCTACATATCTGTTTATAACATGGGACAGCCAGGTGGAGATTCCAAATAGAGCTGCTCCAGCCATCAGATATGTGTAGAAATATTTTGTCCAGTCTTTTCAAAGATTTTTTTCACTCTGCAGCCTGTCCTAATGACAGAATTTAAATCTACATTTTTTATAGAAAAACATTTTTCAGCATAGTTTCATTCTTAGTCTATTGGGTGGTGACATAGTATTGTGTAAAAATACACTTACAAACCCTTTTGTGAATATTCCTCTAAATACAAGCTTTCAAGAACCAACCCAATGAACCTGCAATTTGATCAGCTGACTCTAAGAACTACATACCTAAAATATTTTTCTATTTTTTAGATGGCATAGTAACCTTGTAAACCCCACAGGAAACAGAAATTTAGGAAAATTCTGGGAAAGGAGTCAAGATGTGGAACATCATGGAAGCTTTTTGTGTGTCTCACGTCCATGAAATATAGCCAGACCAACACTAAACCATTCTACACACCTAGAAAACTGATTGGAGGATTAACACAACAATCTGCACAAACTGAACCACAGAATTCATCAGGTACACAGCGTGGAGAGCTGAACTTGGGGAGTGAGAAGTTGCAAAAGGTAGGGAACCGTTTTTGCAGACAGAGAGGATGGAGACAGGGGAGGGAGGGAGAAT